>NC_089592.1:83435803-83641866 GCF_019320115.1 Miscanthus floridulus | reverse complement strand
CCTTTAGTCCCGGTTGGAGCTACGAATCAGGACTAATGGTTAACTTTTACTCCTGGTTGGTCCCTCCAACCGGGAGTAAAAGTCTACTCCCGGCTGGAGGCTCCGTCTGGGACTAGAAAGGGACCTTTCGTCCCGATTTCTGTCTCCAACCAGGACTAAAGGTCCCCTCCTATATAGCCCTTCTTCCTCCCCGAGCCCGAGCCACTCTAAGCTCAGTGGTCTTGCTTCATCGCCGGCCTCTCTTCTTCCTCATCGCCGGTAATCACAAGATTTCTTCGATTCCTCCATCGATTCTTCGGTTCTAAAGGTTACCAACTTTATACTCTCATGTTTCATCAGTAGCATATCTTATTTTGTGGACTAGATATATGTGGTTTTTTATGGTGGATTTTTTTATTTGTAAGTCATTTAAGCTCAAAATTACTTTAAAGTTTGCATATTTGGATGAAGGAAGGTTAAAGTAGTTATTCAAAACTAGTATTCAGCTTTCATTTTTTTATGGTGAATTTTTTTATTTGTAAGTCATTTAAGCTCAAAATTACTTTAAAGTTTGCATATTTGGATGAAGGAAGGTTAAAGTTTGCATAGCACACTTCATGGTTTAGAGATATAGAGAATTTTAGAGTTTTTTTAATTTTATTTGTTTATAAAATGAGAAATTTATATTATATTAAAAATGAGTATAGAGAGTAGATGTCAACTGCTTCCGGGTCCTCGGCCTCTCATCGGGTTCCAAAGCGACTGAGGCCGGACCTCCCTCTCATTGCATGCGGCAAGTGTGAGGAGAAGATTGTGATGGAGTACCGGGTGAGGAAGGAGTGTCCCAACAAGGGCCGTATCTTCTACAAGTGTCCGGATCGCAATGTGAGTTATTTTGTCGCATTTGATGATTGTGGTTAATTTATACTTATTTTCATGATGATTGTGATTAAAGTTTTAATTTTTTGTTTTAATTTCAGTGGGATAGCACTGGATGTTTAGGCTGGTACTGGGAGGAAGAGTATGTTGAACACGTGCAAAACTCTCTTGCACAGGCGGTTACGGCGGCTGATGAGGCAATGATCCTGCGGAAGAAGCCCATAGATGTTGAACAAACGCATGATCTGTCTGTTTTAGTGGGATTGGTCGTGAAATCCTTATGCTGCTGAAGTGTATTTTAGCTTTAGTTTTTTAGTGGTAGTTGGGATTGTCTACATTGTAGCGAGACTTTCATAAATTAATACCTTGTGTGGTGGCATGCATGTTGTATAATTAACTAATTATGTTCTAGGTTTTAATATGGTATGTATGTCATGTAATGCAGATGAGCCGACATTGGATGTACAATGCTGATCGCCGCTCCCAAGAGTTCATTGAGGACGTGCATTCTTTCTTACGTGTGGCCAAGGCAAACAAATGCGATGGTTTCATGTGCTGCCCATGTGCCATATGTAAGAATTTGAAGGAATATGCTAGCTCAAGGAGTCTTCATTCACACTTGTTGAAGTCGGGTTTCATGCCAAACTATATTTGTTGGACGAAGCACGAAGAAACCGGGGTTGTAATGGAAGAAGGTGAAGAAGAACAATGGGACAATGATGACATTATTGCTGAATATGGTGCCTTCAATGATACTACAATGGGGGAAGCTGAAGAAGAGGTAGTGGCAGAAGATGAGCCCGCTGATGATCTTGGTCAGGCCATTCGTGACGCACAAAGAGAATGCAAAAGTGAAAAGGAGAAGATCAAGTTCGAGCGCATGCTAGAGGATCACAAGAAATTGCTATACCCAACTTGTGATGCGGGACAGAAAAAGTTGGGTACCACACTAGAATTGCTACAATGGAAGACAAAGAATGGTGTATCTGACAAGGGATTTGAGGAGTTACTGAAAATCCAAAAGAAGATGCTTTCGAAGGATAACGAATTGCCCGTCACTACGTACGAAGCAAAACAAGTAGTCTGCCCTTTGGGATTAGAAATCCAGAAGATACATGCATGTCCTAATGACTGCATCCTCTACCGTGGCGAGGAGTACGAGAAGTTAGATGCTTGCCCGGTATGTCATGCAACACGGTATAAGATCAGGCGAGATGACCCTGGTGATGTTGAGGGTGAACATCCCACGAAGAAAATCCCTGCCAAGATTATGTGGTATGCTTCTATAATACCATGTTTGAAACGTCTGTTCAGAAACAAAGACCATGCAAAGTTATTGCGATGGCACAAAGAAGACCGTAAGGTAGATAATATGTTGAGACACCCTGCTGATGGGTCCCAGTGGAGAGCAATCGATAGAGAATTCACGGAGTTTGCAAATGACGCAAGAAACTTAAGGTTTGCTTTAAGTACGGATGGTATGAATTCTTTCGGGGAGCAGAGCAGTAGTCATAGCACTTGGCCTGTTACTCTATGTATCTACAACATTCCTCCCTGGTTATGCATGAAGCGTAAGTTTATTATGATGCCAGTGCTCATCCAAGGCCCAAGGCAACCTGGCAACAACATCGATGTGTACCTGAGGCCACTGGTTGAAGAACTTCTAGTTTTGTGGAACAGACCAGGTGTACGTGTGTGGGATCAGCACAAACAGGAGCACTTTGACCTATGAGCATTATTGTTCATAACAATCAATGATTGGCCTGCTCTAAGAAATCTTTCAGGACAATCAAACAAGGGATATAATGCATGCACACACTGTTTCGATGACATTAAAGGTATATTCTTGAAAAAATGTCAAAAGGTCGTGTACCTTGGCCATTGTCGATTTTTTCCTGCGAATCACTCCCTAAGAAAGAAAGGCAAGCATTTTAAAGGTAAGGCAGACCACCAGACCAAGCCGGGCAACCGAACTGGTGAGGATGTACTTAATATGGTCAAGGATGTGAAAGTAGTATTTGGAAAGGCACATGGCAGTGAACCTGTTCCGAACGACACCGACGGTCACGCACCCATGTGGAAGAAGAAGTCTATATTTTGAGAGCTACCCTATTGGCAAGTCCTAAAGGTCCATAGCGCGATCGACGTGATGCACCTGACGAAGAATCTTTGTGTGAACCTGCTAGGCTTCATGGGTGTGTATGGGAAGCCTAAGGACACACTTGAAGCACGACATGACCTGCGATGTTTGAAAGAACGAGACAACCTACATCCAGAGAAGACAGATGATGGACGCCATTACTTAAGTCCTGCCAGCTATACTCTTAGCAAAGAAGAGAAGGAAAGCATGTTTGAATGCCTAGCAAGCATCAAGGTACCATCTGGATTCTCCTCGAATATAAAGGGTATAATAAATATGCCAGAGAAGAAATTCCTAAACTTAAAGTCCCATGACTGCCACGTGCTCATGACGCAATTGCTTCCAGTTGCATTAAGAGGAATTCTACCTCCAAATGTACGTCTAGCCACCGTGAAGCTATGTGCATTCCTCAATGCAATTTCTCAGAAGGCAATCAATCCAATGGATCTAGCTAAACTATAGAATAATGTGGTTTAATGTCTTATCAGCTTTGAGTTGGTGTTCCCTCCTTCCTTCTTTAATATCATGACACACCTCCTAGTTCACCTGGTCAAGGAGATTAGCATTCTCGGTCCTATGTTCCTACACAACATGTTCCCCTTTGAGAGGTTCATGGGAGTCCTAAAGGAATATATTCACAACCATGCTCGGCCAGAAGGAAGCATCGCCAAGGGCTATGGAACAGAGGAGGTCATTGAGTTTTGTGTTGACTTTATTCCCGACCTTGACCCGATTGGTGTTCCTGAATCACGACACGAGGGGAGACTAAGTGGAAAGGGGCCACTAGGGAAGAAAATATATATTGGTACGCAGGACAATTATTTTAATAAAGTACACTACACAGTTCTGCAAAACTCCTCATTGGTGGATCCGTATATCGAGACACATAAAGAGTTGCTCCAATCCGAGTTTCCATGGAAGCCTGAAGCTTAGATTACGCGTTAGCACATGGAAACTTTCAACGACTGGTTGCGAAATGAATGTCAGGATGATGAGAGTATTGATGAGCAACTGTATTTGTTGGCTAGGCAGCCATCGTGGTATATCCTCACATACAAAGGGTACAAGATAAATGGGAATATATTTTACACAGTAGCCCAAGATAAAAGGAGCACCAACAAAAACAGTGGTGTCCGCATATATACCACCGACCCTAATGGAAATAAGCAAACATATTATGGCCGCATAGAGGAGATATGGGAACTAAACTATGCACCTACTTTTAAGGTACCTTTGTTCAAGTGCCAATGGGTAAAGGCGACTGGAGGCGGGGTAGGGTAGCAGTCGACAACCAGTATGGAATGACAACTGTGGAGCTCAATAATATTGGGTACAAAGACAAACCGTTTATCCTTACCAAGGATGTGAATCAGGTGTTCTATGTCAAGGACATGTCTACAAAACCGAAGAGAGGGAAAAACAACAACGACCCAATCAATGAGCCAAAGCGCCACATAGTTCTTTCAGGGAAAAGAAACATCGTCGGAATTGAAGATAAGTCTGACATATCAGAAGATTATGAAAAGGATGACCGAATTTCACCCTTCACAGTGAATAAAGACCCAAGCATCCAACTAAATGATGAGGACACTCCATGGTTACGGCGTGATCATAACCAAGAGATATACGTTAAGAAGTTCACTACTGTGCCCGCTTGATATATATAGTGTATTCATATTTCTATCATGTATTCATATTTTCTACGATTTAAATGAATTTTCTGCTTGATGGTGGATTTCCTGTGGAGAATGTGTGATGAAAAAACAAATGATCAACGTCAATAAGATGTGAAAACTAATTTCCTGTCGAAAAGCAATAGTTTTAATGATTTTAATTAAGTAGTACATTTTTGCATGGTGAAAATTATGATTATTATTTACACTATGTTAAATATTTATACGGTAAAACAAAAGAGTTTAGGTTACAGATTTTTCTTATGTACAATAATGTAAAACCAGATCTCAGAATTCTTTTTGTAATTTTTTTGCTAATATTTTATTTACTAGGAAATTAACAACTCTCTACATATTTATATAAAAGAAATATATAAAAAAGGAAAAACTTCTACAAACTGGCGGGAAGCCAAACTGCAGCCCACCTTTACTCCCGGGTGGACCAACCACCTGGGACTAAAGGTCAGACCTTTAGTCCCGGTTCTAACCATCACCCGGGACTACTAAAGATGGGCTGCGTTTTCGCGGCCCGCTAAAATCCCCCTTTACTCCCGGGCCATGGCTACACCCGGGACTAAAGGTCAGACCTTTAGTCCCGGTTCTAATCATCACCCGGAACTACAGGTCCCCCTTTATAAACCACGCCCTTCTCCCTTAGTTCTCTTCCTCTCTGTCTCCGCCACCTTCTTCTCCAACCGGATCCAGTAGCCGCCAAGCCTTCTTCTCTGTCGCCTTATCTTCTCCACCAGATCGATCCGATCTAGTAGCGCCGCCGCCCCCAGGCCACCACCCTAGCCTCGCCTCGTCACGCGCGCACGCTGTCACCGGCCCCATGTGCACGCGCGCTTTTTCTCTGGCTGGCCAGCGCATGCCTCGCGTTGTCCTCGTCCCTGGCCCACCTCACCCCAAAGCGGTTCAAGGTTCTTTAAGGTGTCTATCTCCTCCAATTCATCCCCTTCTTCATCCTCCTCTCCGTGCTATGGTTGAACTTTGAAGCCCTCGTTCTTGTGTTAGATCCGCGAGACGCATCATCTCTATTACGACACGTCTTCTCCAGGTTTGGCCTGGTCTCCCTCTTCCTCTGCACTCTCTTGCTGCTGTATGGCCAACTCGTTCAGTGCCGTTGCTCAATGAATGTATCGCTTCGATTTGGTGCTAGCTAGTAGCCTTTGCAATTGGTGCATACTTCTGTTTATATGTTAGGCTCCTTGGTGCTAGAATGTGGGCAACTGAGGCCATGAATTCATACTGATATTTATGCTTGTGTCTGGCCCTATGTAATATGTATTTGCATGTGCGTGTCGATGATCAAATTAAATGGCAAAGACGTGTACCACTGTTATTACCGGTCAATCACCCATGCCACTTGAGGTTGAGGGTAACAATTTAGCTAGTCTGCTACTTTTGCATGGCGATGTTTGATTTCACCTAACCATACTTTCTGCTCTTAAGAGGCAAAGCTCAAATGGATGGGCTTTCCTGCAGCCATATTTACCATCGGCATGTGATCCGTGACTAGAATATTCTTTCTGATTGTAGGAATAGCGATAGCTTCCCAGTCCTGTAATGAAACAGATTATTATTGTTTTTAGTAAAGTCTAAGTCTCTAACATGTTTTTTGGCTGCAGGAGCTGGACCTCGCGTTTGACACCTTGGATGTGAGCCACCGCCGCCACCATATATAATCCGTTTATGATGGATTAATTGCTCCAACCTTTTGTAATTGGATGGATGCGTGTGCCGAGCCCTCGTGCCGACAATCTTGTAATGCGATTTTGCGCCGAGCCATCGAGCTCAGTGGAGCATGGGCGTGGCCCGGTGTCTCGTCGTTTCCTCCTTTTTGCGTGGTAGCTTATGACGATGCCGACCCTCAGATCCGAGACGTTCGACGGCGTCCGTGACGTTGTAGTAGCAGGGCACGTAGTTCTCGTACTCGGGCGAGCATACCTCCACCTCCTTGGCGTGGACTAGTTAGAAAATTGTAGAAAATCCATACTAGTTGAACTTGCGTACCGTGTTCATCTCGGCTAGCATGTTCTTTGCTGAGCGGTAACGGACGTCAAGGAGGAGCTTTGATTCTACGAGGAGAGCGGCAACGGTCGTGGAAGACCGTGTTCCCTTCCTCGTAGAATCAGAGCTCTTCCGTGGCCAAGTACGGTGCCGTCCGGTGGAGAAATGCCCGCCGAGATGATCGCGTAAGCAAGATCAACTAGTACGGAAGCTTACGTGATCTTAGAAGATGTGTGAGGTCATGAGAGCATGTGTTTTTTTTCAATTTTGTCGAGCAGGTCACTTAGAATTAATTTTTCCATGAAACGCCCGCGAGCTCGCCGATGTCGAGCAGGTCACTTAGAATTAATTTTTTCATGAAATAAAATACTTAGACATCATGCCTTTTATTTTTTAGAATTAATTTTTCCATGAAATGAAAAACTTAGAAAATTGTAGAAAATCCGTACTAGTTGAACTTGCGGACCGTGTTCATCTCGGCTAGCATGTTCTCTGACGAGCGGTAACGGACGTCAAGGAGGAGCTTTGATTCTACGAGGGAGAGCGGCAACGGTCGTGGAAGACCATGTTCCCTTCCTCGTAGAATCAGAGCTCTTCCGTGGCCAAGTACGATGCCGTCCGGTGGAGAAATGCTCGCCGAGATGATCACGTAAGCAAGGTCAACTAGTACGGATGGTTATTTATTTAAACATGTTTTTGAGCGAGAATTTGATGGATATTTGATAGATATAGTTTTTATTTTTTATAGATATATCTAGTGGTGTAAAAGCTAGATGGCTGCCCCGAGAGACAACATGGATGAAGAAATGATGGATATTATCAACACCGGCACTCAATTTGCCGATGGTGACCAGCAGGATGTAGATGGCGGGAGTCAATACCTGGCTCTTGAAGATAACCATGAAAATATTGTGCAAGAAAATATTGGCGAGGTTTATATATTATATATATTTGAATATATATATATATATATTTGAATATCTATCATCTATTATGTGTACACATGATATTTATTTATTCTTTTTTATAAGTAGCCCTCTGGATCGACGACCACAACGGCGAAAAGCAAAAATATTCGAGGCCCGAAAAAGTCATTGGAGGGGCGCTATATAATATCGGAATTCAATATCGAGACAAGCGAACCACTTGGTCCACATGCAAGGAAATTTGTGCAACACTGTGGGTGCCTTGTAAGGGACAGACTTCCGATCAGTGCCCGTGAATGTAAGCAAAAGATCAATGAGCCCCATGTTAGTTTTGTCTCTGATCTTGACAAGAATTTAATTAGGGATGATATTCTTCAACATTTCACGTTGCAAGCGGATGATTATGATGCTATAAACGATGATGAATTGAAGGAACTAGTTCGAAAGTGGGCTATGAAGAAGATGGCCACATAATTTCAGACTTGGAAGAAATCCCTATACATGAAATACGTCAAGAAGAACCTAACGCCCAATTTCAATACTAGTGGCCCGCTCGTGAAGTTGAGGCCCTACTGGAATGATTTTGTACAGTACAAGACATCGGAAGAGGGTGAGAAACGGGTGAGACGGAACCAAGAGAATGCCCGACAGAAGGTATACCACCATGGCATGGGATTAGGTGGCTACGCGACTGCCATTCCCAAGTGGGAAAAAATGGAAGCGGACATTCTTGCCAAGGGATCACACCAGAATCACTCAATTGGCCTAAACGCGCGAAGAATTGGTTTTTCATTAATGGGGGAAGACTGGACCTAGAGATTGGGAAGCTGGTTCATGGCCCAAAACTTGAAAGAGCAACACAAAGATTTTCCTATGCTCTACAAGCTAATGCTATTGGTGCGTTCAGGCCCAATAGAGAGAAGGATGAACTGACATATGCCATCAGGACTGCTAAACACATGGCCGAACGAGAGGTTTAGGACGGAACATTTCTTAGGAGCATGGTTTCCCTAACGACAGAGATACCTACAGATGCCGACAGAGAAGGAAGGATGAGGATGCGCAGATCAGCAGGTTGGAGGAATATGTTCGTGAGTCACGAGAGACGTTGCTTCAAGCACAGGAGCGTGAAAAAGACATGCAAGCTAGAATGCAGGACGAAATCATAAAGCAAGTCCAAATAGCAATGAGTGCCCAAAGGCAGGCATCAGATCCAGGAATCAACATTAATATTAGCCCTCCTGATCAGTTGAAAAGCAGCTGCGCTTCCACGGAGTTGCCAAATCAAGTTGACGCAATGCTATGTTTCCCTGTGGATGACATCACTGCACCGTTTACATCATGTGAGCTACATATTCCAAAAGAGAATGCCACAATCATGGTAGCTCTAGGTGTTTTTTCTCCTCCAGATCCTACCAAGACACCAAGAATTCATGGGGCAATAATACCACCTGGATATGTTAGCGTCTCAGTGGATAGAGTTAATAAAGGTTTTAGTGATCTAGCTCTTGACATTCTAGGAGGTGATGGGGAGAAGACTCTAGGAGAAGCAGAGAAGACATTCATACTATGGCGCAAGCGCTACATCATTATTCCCGGGGTCTCTAGTCCACCGTCGCTTCCTCAACTGCCAGACAATAGGTGCGGACAAAAGTGAACGAAACAATTTTTTCACTAATTTTCTATTGACATGCATGATTAATAATAACAATATTTCTTATACCGAATTATTCTTTTTTGTGCTCACACAGCAGGGCCTCCACCAACTTAAGTCCAATTATTCAATCTCCAGATCATCATAGTGCTCCAGGCAATGATTATGCAACGCCGCCACCGCCGCCACCTCCAAGGAGGTCTCCAATAGCTACCCCGCCTCCCTTGATGATCAAGAAGCAGCCAGCTCCTAAGAGGTCCGCCCCGCAAACAAAGCCATTGGCCCACCAGCCGGCAAAGAAGAAAGCCTCCTCTAATCCAGTTATTCTCCAAAAACTATCTTATGAGAAAAGTGAAAAGGAATTAAAGGATGCAGTACAAAAAGATGTGAAAAGTTTCTTCGAAAAAGTAAGAAAGCAACGAGAAGCGAGGGAGAACCCGGAGAAACCGTACTTCTACCTAGCTCCAGATCTTCTAAGAAAGAAGGTGGACCAGAAAAAGCAGGAATCTCAAAAGATCCGGCCAAAATCAGACTACGACCGCTCTCTCACCAAGTTATTTGAGGCGGCGTAGAAAAAGACTAGAGCAGGAAAATGTGTTGCACAACTCGGACAACAATCGCAACAATCAGTCCTCCTCTTGTCATTCGTAATGAATATAGTTTAAACTTAGACTTACCAGATGTCGATTTTGAGGACCTAGTTCGGTTTTACGAGGATACTGGTTTGGACCTTGCCCAAGTGCTCGCTGAAGGACCATATGCTCCGAAAGTGGATCCTTAGAAGAAATTTGAACATGGAAAGAGTCTATACAACCCTGAGGCCTTAGGTGAACTGGGTACGCAAATGTACCTGCTAAACAAGTGGTACATGGTGGCGTGTGAACGGGGAGAGAACTTTGTTTCTGTCAGAGTTAGAAACCAACATTACTTCTGTGGCGATGACGTTATATATGTCGAGTTTTTAGAATTACACCAACTATGCCACCTAGACTCTCTCGATAAAAGTCTCATTAGCTGCTATTGTCTGTAAGCGTGATTATTTTCTACTATTAAAGTGTGTATATATAAAGCTACATGTACATATATAAATTATATATCCTCACACTATATTTTTATATATGCAGATATGAGATGACAGAACTCAGAAAGAGAAAGGATAATGATGTTGGTTTTGTTGATCCAAATGTCGTATTCAAACACCCTGATCCCCCGCCTCAATGGAAAGCTGAACTCGAGAAAAATCTCATGAGGTTCATAGTGAACCAACAAAACAAGGACATACTCTTCCCCTACAACTTCAAGTGAGTGTTAAATAATTAATGTCGATCATATGGACATTTGTTCAATTATTTGCTTACTAGCTAAGCTATCTCCCATATATATATGTTGACTCTAGTTAATGTCGATCATATTTGTGTATAAAAACATATGCAGCAATCACTGGATATTGATGGTCAATAGTCGGTTGAGCATCTTAGACTCGTTAAGAAAAGAGCAAACAGAGTACCAAGACATGATAGATATTATCCAAGGGTAATTTGGTCTCTCTAGCAACTATATATACCCCGATCTCTTAACTGCAACAATTATTAAAGGCTAAATTAATTTTTTATTTTATTGGGTGCAGTGTTTGGAAAAGTTTCATTGAAGAACACCACATAAAACATTGCAAAGCGCCACTGGATATAATCGCACACAAAGTAAGTACTAGCTACATATATATATAATTCAATTAACACCATGCATGCTTTCAATTCACCGGATCTTTTTTCTCGTCAAAGTGGGTTCTGAGGCAAGAATAGGGGAACAACTACAGCGGATACTATGTTTGCGAGTTCATCATGGCGTACTCAAAAAGAACTCCTAAAGAGAACCTCAAAGTACGTTATATAAATATATTCATATATTCACAATTTCTTTTATTGCTCATATATATAAGTAATCACGTGACCAACACACACACATATATATATATATACACTAATACTTTTCCTTTAACTTTTATTGAAGACTCTATGGTTAAAGAAAAAGTCAAACGACGTGACCAACTGAAAGTAATTCAAGAGACCATAGCAGGATTTCTTAATGACCAGGTCCTAAACCCCACCGGCGAGTTCTACAATGACGTGAACGAAACATGGAAGCCAAACCAGATGGAGTGAATTTGTTATCCCAAGGATATGATAGAATATACAATGCAAGCTTTATTTGTAATATATATATATATATATATACACACACACACACACACACACACACACATATTATATGTACATAAAATAACATACAATATATGTATATGCATGTAATATATATGTTAGTTTTATACTTTAGTTTGTACAAAATGTTCGAACATTATAAACGTGTAGAATACGTATATTATTAGCCGCGTAGAATGCGTATTCGAAAACCAAAACGAATCAACAATTGAAAATAGAAACAAAAAAAGAAAAAAAAAGAAAACCTTTAATCCCGGTTGGTAATACCAACCGGGACTAAAGGGCCAGCCCACGTGGACCTTTAGTCCCGGGCGCGAAACCGGGACTAATGGAGGGGCCCTTTAGTTCCGGATTCGTGCTCCCGGTTCCAAAACCGGGACTGAAGGGGGTTGAGAACCGGGAGTACAGCTAGTTTCTCTACTAGTGAGAGCAGCAACCATCATTGTCCAAATCCTAGATCTAGAACCACGCATATTAGTTTAGGAGAAATCAGAGAGGGAGAGAGAAGGGAGATGACACACCTGAGTAGAGGAGGCGCGTGCAGCAGGCGGAGGGCATGAGGGCGATATTGCACGTGCAGCCGGCTCATGGCGGAGGCGGCCACGGGTCCAGCTCGCTCCGTGAATGCTCGCGTGCCTGCTTGCGGGTCTTGGCCGCCGCTGCTACTGCCATCTCGAAACCCTAATAATCACGCAGGAAGGGAGGCAACACAGGGCGGGTGGCGTGGGGATGGGATGACGTGGCCTTTGGATCTGCCAAGTCAAGATCTGGCGAAGAAGAAGGTGCGGTATCCGCGGCGGAGGAGAGGGCGGTATCGGTGGCAACGGAGGAGGAAGGGAAGATGAGAGAGATAGGGGGCGACGGGATGGTAGAGAACGGGGAGAGAGGCAGTCGAGTGGATTAGGTTTTTGGTTCTACTTGGTACTGGGTCTTGGCCTAGATATCCAATATAGAGGAATATGATCTGTGACGTTCAACCGTGACGACAGCTATACCGGTCGTCATAGATGTATTGCCTCATAAATAAACCGTCGTCACAGACAATATTTAATTCTACGATGCTTTGGCAGCCAGCCACTAGGCGCAGCGGGGAACCGGCCATGGTTGCCAGCTAGCCGGCCGTGGGCGCAGAGCCGTGAGCCACGGGTGCGCGGTGCCTGGCCATCGCGAGCGCGAAGACGCTGGTCGCGGGCGCCAACGCGCGGTGGGCGCGGGGGCCTACGGCGCTTGGTTGCGGGCACGGGAACCGCCGGCCACCGTGGAAGCTGGCCGTGGTCGCGTGGACCGCCGGCCACGATGGAAGGCTGCAAGCGCGGGGCGACGGGTGTGGCGGCGTCAGGCGGGCGGGCAGCGTCCTCCTCCAGCGGGCGGCGCGGTTCGCTCGGATAGCGGACTTCCTTGTTGAGTCGCGGTCCTACATCCGAGAAAGGACGGCAAGGAGAGCGTCCACTGCGAGAGCTGGCTCGAGTCCAAGAAGCCTGGATCCGGCTCGAGTCCAAGAAGCCTTGATCCGTAGTGCTAGTGAGCTTCGGCAGCATGGCGTGCTTGTCACAGCTGCAGCTCGTGGAGATCGAGCACGGTCTGGACTCGAGCAACCAGCCGTTCATCATCTGGGCGGTAAAGCCCACCAGCCTCGCCGAGTTCTTGCTGTGGCTGTCTGACGACGGCTTCGAGTCCCACGTCGGGGACAGGGGGCTCGTGGTCACGGGCTGGGCTGCCGAGGGGTGGCTGGCCGAGCTCCGGCGACTGCGCATCGCCGAGCTCCATCGGTGAAGTGAACAGCTCCTCGCACGCCTCCATGACCGCTTCGTTGAGATCCTCTCGGGCACCCCGTGGTTGACCACCTTCCATGCATGTCGTGCCAGACCGGACGGGAGGCCTGGGACACTACATTAGCGTGAGAGTAAAAGCAACAACATGCATGCATGTCCGGCGTCTCGAGCGAGCGTACCACATGTAAGAGCCACGTCACCGCACAGTCAACATGCCACGTCAGCATAAAGAGTGGGTTAGAGCCGTTTGGACCTAGATGTCATTGAATCCAAGTTTATAGACTCAGAAATAACATTTTGAGAGTATAGAGACCTAGACGACACCTCTTGCCAACTTGAAGGGCCGGTCATGAATTTTTCTCAAAAAAGTGCAAATATTTATACGACACTTAAGAAAATTAGTTCCGGCCAGGGCATTCGTGGCCATGGCCCGCATAGGACGAGCCTGAATTAAAGGAAGCAGCGAGCAAATAGCGAAATAAAGAGGTGGATCGTATGAGGTTAGTCTCAATGGAGGTTTCATGGCCCAGTTAACAATGCAATCATATTTTAGAAATGTTACAGAAGAGTTTTATCTCCATGAAACTAACTCTACTCTCATGAAACTTTTATCATCTTTCTATTCATCAATACAGTGCCATATTAGCACATTTAATGTTTATGAAACTCTCATGTAACTTACATTGAGATTGGCCTGATACGATACGGGCGAGAGTAAAGTACACCTGGTGGGCAAGGAAAACACACGGCTGGTATATAGCCGCTGCCGCGGGTAATATAAGCTAGTATGCCCCCAAGGCCAAGTGGCGCCGGCCGGGCCGGCACGCACACGGCACACACTCATGCATGCATACGTACCCTAAATACTGTAGCACGTGGACAGTGTGAGCCAGTGATGAGCAAACAAATGCAGCCATCCGTTCGCCCCAGCTCGTTTCTTGCCCCCTCACCGACCGGGAGGATTGGCCTCGTCGGCGAGTTCTTCCCGGGTTGCCGGCACGTACCTCGGTCACATCGTGGTTGGAAACGCCGTCGCCTCGTCGCCGTGTGCACGCCGCACCCGACAACAACTACCGTCAGCCGGACCTTGCTGCTGATATCATGCCAAACCGCTGACCTTGCTGCTGATGCCAAACCGCGCGCGCACGGGTACACGTACACGTCGAGGCCGTTCATCGATCCCACCCTCGATTATTCTCCTAGTGTTTGCCGCTGCAGAGTTGGACCATACTCCGTACTACTCTATTTATTCACCTGCCATTTGCTGCAGCATCATGATCTATTCTCTCGCTCCGTCCTTCGTCTTCTTTTGGGAGGTCCGGGGGACAGGGACGACCGGTGCGTGCAGCATCGTCGTTAACAGTATGTCACGTCACCTGCTGCCCATAATTTTTAGAGTTACTTTCTCCTAGCTGTGAGAGAAAAATACTGTAGTGATAGTTATTTTTTCTTTTTTTTGTTATATGAGAGTGTGTGTGTATATATATATACACCAAGTGATCGCCTGACTTCTCCAAACTCGGTCGCAACAAATCTCCTCGCCCAGTCTTCTTCAACGTACTAACTTCCACCATATAAGAAGCAATGGCGCCTTCACAAATGAATCTCGCTGCCGTCCTCCTAGTCGTCGTCGTCCTCCTACAACCCATCGTCATGGCAGCTCGTGGTATGTACGCGTGCAAATGCATGAACTACATGTTGCAAGTGGTGATGTCATTTGATTAATCTTCTGCTAAAAGTTGTTTGATCGCCTTCGACATTTGTTGCATAAATGTCCATGCCTGGATCTGAACCATGCAGAGTCGGCGTCCGTCGGGGAACCTGCCAGCGGCTGGCACTTGAGCGGCAATTATGAAGGGGTATGCATTTTTTTCATAGATGACCACACCTGCAATAGTGTATGCATACACGAAAGCAGCGACAACGATCAAGGCTATTGTGACCTTTTCCAATGCTGGTGCCACGGCAGATGCACCTCTGAGACCGAGGCTGTTGCTAGCGCTCCGATCTGGCAATGATACAGTGATCCCCGCCTGTGATTCCTATCCTTCCTGGCCCTCGTCTAATAATAATATATAACATTATATACTCGGTGTACCTACCGGCTGCATACTTATGTTCTGTCGTGGACTTGCGGGTCAAAATGAATTTATATTTTCTTGTACAAATATTGTTTACCATCAAAATTGGCATGTCAGAAAAAAACGGAGCACCTCTCCAAATGCAGATTGGATTTCTCCATTGCATAACTCATGTCGAGCCATCAAAATGCATATATAGATTGCTAATTATGAAACCTGTACCAAGGGGAAAACCGGATATTCCGGTTTTTATTTTTAGAATCAGATCTGAGCCTATTCTGAGCGCATCTCTTGATGTATTTGAATTCTTCACGAGGCAAGACCTTCCAAACCTAAAAGTACTAAGGGCCACGGTCGATTGAGGGTATCCAATCAATCAAAATCACATCTACATTATCATTTTACCTTCTCCTTTGCTCTACTCTCCCAAACCCTAAATTTTTAGCGGTGATCTCTAACAGAAGGGACAGTAGTGTCATTTAGGTCACTGGAAAACGAACACAGGCCCATACAAGGAACTTTCAAGTTTTTAGGGCCACGAACGAATTGAGTGACTTTCATAGGGCCTCACAGGTAATTTTCTCATTTCTTATTTCAAAATCTATAAACTTAGAACACATATTTGGAACACTAAACAACTTCAAATAAAAAAAATTTCAACTACAAATTTTTAGATTGAATTGAGAACTATAACTTTCATATACACCATGTCAATATCTGAGATTGTTGAAATTTTTTTTTCAAATTTTAAAATATGCACACTTACAACAATATTTTAGGACCCTAAACAGTTTCAATTCAAAAACTTTTCAACTACAAATTTATAGATCCTATCGAGGGCTATAATTTTAATATCGAGGTCAATGTTGAGACCCTAGAATAGGTAGTGCCAATTCTTGTTCTCCTGCTGCTGATGTTGCTGGATGTCGGTGAGGCGGTCTCCCACTTCTGCTTGCCACTAGGAGTGCTGGTGAAGCATGTTTTGGATGTTGTGCTGTGTCTCTTCTATGGTCATCAACCTGGTGGCGAGGCGGGCATGTTGCATCTCCTGGTCGTGGTAGCCCATAGGCCGATCATGATAGCCACGAGCAAAAAATAAAAATAAACAGACCGGGTTTAGAGCTGTTTGGACCTGGATTACACCCGAAGCTAAGTTCGTAGACCTAGAATTGGCATTTTAAAAATAGAGGGACCTTTCACTTGATACAGTGTCAATTCTAAATCAAGCAATTGATGGAATCAAAAGAGGGAACAAAAGTAAGTGAGAAATTACTTTTCATTCGGAATTCTTTATTCATTTGAGTGGCACCCTTGCCAAGTTGAAGAACCGCCCGTGAATTTTCCTCCTCTCCATGTGTAGATACAAGCCACTATCCAAGAGGCCGCAGATCCTAAAATCCGTTTTCCTTCCTCTGAATCTAAAATATAAGCTACTTACACTACGTAAAATATGAGTTGTAGGGGTGATCAATGGGTATTTGTAGGGGCGGTTAGGCCAGCCGCCCCTACCAAAGGGTGGCTACAAATATGATTTGTAGGTGGCTACAAATCAATTTTCAGAAATCACGAAAAAAGGGGCATAAAAATAGCAAATTTTTATTTTAATCCGAGGAGGTCCCCACCGGCAGCCACACCACCCACTCTATGGTTGTAGCATATTTTCAATATTGTGTCGGGCGGGATTCGAACACGCAATCTCTCTCTTGCGCGCAAACTCCTCTACCACTGCAACTCACGATCACTTGTATCTAAAATCCATTTCGGTTCCCCATATATTATACAAAACTGAGCATAAATTGACTGTTTGAGGCCCTAAACTAATTCAAATGAAAAAGTTGTCAACTATAAAGTTTTATAACTTTTGAGATCTACAACTTTTATTTTGATAGTTTCTCCATCCGAGGTCACTTATAAAATTTGAATTTCAAATTTGAGAAATTCAAACATAGTTTTTCATGACAAGATGATTTCAAATGAGAAAGTTATCAACTACAAAGTTTCATAACTTTTCAAGATCTACAACTTTCATTTTTACTGTTTCTCCATCCGATGTCGTTTAAAAAATTCAAATTTCAATTTTTTGAAAATTCAAACATAGTTTTCCCTGACAACATGATTTCAAATGAAAAAGTTATCAACTACAAAGTTTCGTAACTTTTCGAGATCTATAACTTTCATTTTGGTTGTTTCTCCATCCAAAGTCGTTTACAAAATTTAATTTTTAGTGTTTAATTTTTAATACTCGACGTCTATTTGTAGGGACGGTTCAATATTGAGCCACCCCTACAAATCCTATTTGTAGAGGCGGCTGGATATAGAGCCGCCCCTATAAATCGGGCCATCTGTAGGGGCGGCTGATAACACCGGCCACCCCTACAAATTCATTTGTAAGGGCGGCTCATTTGACAATCATTTGTAGAGGAGACTCAATATAGAACCGCCCCTACAAAGAAAGGGAGGCGTTGCCATAAATCATTTTTATAGTAGTGGTAGGATATATACTCCGTAGGTGTAACGGCCTGCTTGACCGCGACAGCCATGCATGCATGAGCGCCTGCTTTTGACGTAATCCATGTTCACAAGTCAACGAGCAGACGAATGCAGAGCCGGCTCTATATATATGCCAAGCCAAAAGGCAATCCGACCAAACGCTCAGACTTCAGAACCACAAAAGCACAGCGCCAAGCAATTCAGTATCAGGTTCACAGTATCCTGCGGTTGGCTGGTTCGTGAAGAAGTACTGCTGGCTGGTTTGTGTGAGAGAAAAATACTTTTCCGATTGAAAATTTACGATCATATACGACAAGCACAAGCCAAACGAACAGGCTGAATGTGGGAACTGGGAAATGGTTAAGAAGGTCGTTAGAAAACAGCTGAGGTAGATCTCATACATAACAAAATCGACCCTAATAAGGTCCGAAACAAAAAAAAAGTTGAGTCTGTCTACACCGTTATCGTTGGCCCCGTAGCATCAAATGGTAACCAGTTTTCAGAATGTTGTGCAAGGACACTGGACGCACCATGCACTAACCTAGCAACCAGTTTTCTACGCGCGCGTCTTAGCGTTCAACATTCCAATTTGAATTTTTTGAAAGAAAAAGAGAAGACAAATTCATGCATGCATGCATGCCAGCATGTCCCAGACGCGGAATCATCCGAATCCTACGTGCACATACAGGTACGACAGAAGCAACCTAGATACGGAGTAGTGTAGCACAGTGTCACGGAGAGTTGTCAGGACCGACGCCCAACCGGTTGTGCCCGATGGTCAACAGGAAGCATCGGCATCAAGCTCAGTTGGAGTACTCGACAGTAACGCGTTTGGGCTAGACTGGGTGAACGACAGTAACGCGTTAGTGTGTGAGTTGCTTTCTTATATGCTGAGTACTCTATCTGGAGAGGGCATGAATATTGTAAACAACTATTCCCCAAACTAAATACTAAGATTCGTCTTGCTACCGGCCCCTGCTTTGCTGCCTCCACTTTGCTCCGATTCTTTCACTAATAGAGAGTAGACATTCGGTTTAAAGCTTTAGTCCCGACCATTTTTGGGCCTGGGACTAAAGAAAGGATTAGTCCCGGTTGGAGCTACAAACCGAGACTAAAGTCCGCTGCCTAACGGCTAGAGACGCAGCTTTTACAGGAGGGGAGCAGGAGGGGACCTTTAGTCCCGGTTGGTGGCTCAAACCGGGACTAAAGGTCACCCTCAAGTCCCGGTTGGAGCTATCAGCTGTGACTAAACCTTTAATCCGGTTGTTGGCTCTAACCGGAACAGAATTGTACCTGTAGTCCGGGTTTATACGACAAACCGGGACTACATGTCCTGGGCTATATACTTTCTTCTTCCTCCTCCCCTAACCCGAGCCATTTCAAGCTCTTTGCCTACTCTTTGTTCTTGCTCGTGGAAGGAGTTTATGCTTGCGAGATTGGTGAAGACTTCATTCCTCCATCCATTCTTCAGTTCTAAAGGTTACCAACTTCATCCTCCAATGTTTCATCACTAGCATGGCTCATTTTTTTATCTAGAAATAGAGAAATCTGTAGTTTTTTAGATTGGGAATGATGGTGGATTTTATATATATATATATACCACTTGAGCTCGAAATCACTCGATAGTTTGAATATGAAGATGAAGGAAGCTTATAGTAGTTCATCAAAACTAGTATGCACCTTTTATTGCCTCATTTCATGGTCTAGAAATAGAGAATTTTTTTATTTTCTACATTGGGAATAATGGTGGATATTTTTTATTTATATGCCATTTGAGCTCAAAATCACTTGATAGTTTGCATATGTAGATGAAGGAATCTCATAGTAGCTCGTCAAAACTAGTATGCACCTTTCATTACCTCATTTCATGGTTTAGAAATAGAAAAATAAAAGGTTTTTTTAGTATATAGCTCATTTAGTTTCATGGTTCACAAAATGAGAAATTTATAATAGTTGATAAAATTGAGTATAGAGAGTCGTAGATGGCGACTGCTTCTGGATCCTCGGCCTCGCATGGGGTCCCTAAGCGACTGAGGCCGGACCTCCCTCTTATTGCATGCGGCAAGTGTGGGCAGAAGACTATGAGGGAGTACAGGGTGAAGAAGATGGGTCCCAACCAAGGACGCATCTTCTACACGTGTTCAGATCGCGAAGGGTGTAATTTTTTTATCACGTTTTGTAGCCATTTTTTGTGATGATTTTGATTAAAGTTCTTGATTTGTTGTTGTAATTTCAGTGGGATGACACCGGATCATGTGACGGTTGGTACTAGGAGAAAGAGTATGTTGAGCACGTCCAAAAATCTCTTGCAAAGGCGACTGAGGCGACTAATAAGAGTGCACCTTTGTATGATGAGACAGTGAACCAGCAGAAGAATGATCTATTGGTTTTAGTTGGAATTGATCGTGAAATCCTTATTCTGTTGAAGTGCATTATAGGTTCAGTTTGTTTAGTGCTATTTGGTAATAGCAATCAGGACTAAAGGTCCACTTTCAGTCCCGGTTGCTAGAACCGGGACTAAGGGGGTGTGGGGGGTATGACCTAGATACCCACGGCAGACCATATGGGCTGCACCCCCAGGGGTAGCCCAGCCCACAAGACGAAGCCTTGCGGAGCACGGTGCTGCTCGGCGCACCCCGCAAGATACCGAAAAAATATTCTGAAGATACTATGAGATCTGTTAGGATACGTATGATCCCATGATTCCTGTAATCTGTTATTACTTTCTGGTTATCTCCTAGATCTAACCGAGTTGTAACCCTACCCCCCCAGACTATATAAGGCGGGCAGGGACCCTCTCAAAACACACGCAATATCATATGATAGCTAATACAATCCAACAGACCACAGGAGTAGGGTATTACGTCGCGCTGATGGCCCGAACCTGTCTAACTCTTATGTCTCTGTTGCCTTCTTGTTCTCGATTACACGCATCTCTATCGATCAATCTACCTTCGTGGTATACCCCTCGAAGGTCTATCGATGATATTATATCGATAGTTGGCGCGCCAGGTAAGGGTGTGCATGCTGTTTCCATGTCGAATAAGATGGTACTTTTCGCAGGCTCTTCATCCCTCCCATAGCCTGGCCAGGTCTTCATGGTCGGATCGATCTCCTAGATCATCAATGCTGACGGAGTCAGAGAGCTCATCAAGCCGATGCGGATCGATACTGCGCCGATCACCCCAACACCTGCGACTGTAGATCCGATCTCAGAACCGCCTCCGAAGTCGTCTTCATCGACAATTCGCCGCCCGCTCCCCCGCTACCCGAGGAGGCAAATCAACAACGACGATCTGATCGCATCCATCGATCGGGTTGGCCAGAAGCTCACCGATTGCCTCTCCATCGTGGAATCGGCTCTGACCAGTCTGGTTCAGCGCCAACCACCCTCTGATTTAGATCTATCGGAGGCTGATCAGGAAACGCCAAGGGTTACGGCCATGCCCTTCGAGCTCTCCAGCGTCGCCGCCACCTACCAAGATGCCCTAAGGGGCAAATTCGCCGACTAGGTTATAGATATCCATCCTCTCGCTGACCAGATCGTCGACCAACCCTTGCCGACTGTTAACATGCTACACGTCGACCAACGCCCCGAAGCATCCTTCCAAACCATCGTGGAGGAAAATCCAGACTCCGAGTCCCAAGGCTCTACGGAGACTGTCGCCGAAACCACTGCCGTACAACCTCCTTTCTCTCCCTTCTGTGGAGGCAGAATTTTCAATGTCAGCGTCGACAGCCCCCCACGGGATGGGGAAACCGAGGAGGACTGCGCTACTCGCGTCAACAGGAACATCAACCGTGCGCAGCACCGAGCAAATGAGGCTACCCTTGTGCTAGCCGAGGCTGCTTGCAATGATCGGCTCGACTCGCAAGGAAGGCCACACCCACTCCAACGCAACCTCAACGACGAATTTGTTCATGTTGTCAGCCACAACGTCTACAAGACCCCAAGCGCCAACTTGACCGTGGCTGCCAATGAGCTCGTCCGGCTCCCGCAAACACCGGAGGTCGCCATTGTTGCCGCCATGTTTAAAGCCGTGCACTACCAGGTCAACGAGATCTGCCAGGATCAGAGACCTTCCTACTCGACGAGCTCGATTCGCCGATCCGCCACGCCAAGATCTAATCGCCGCCCCAGCCGAAGTCATTTTGCCGACCAGCACCACCACGATTGCTTGCTTCTTGTACAATGCTCGCTCAGCCTCATCTGATTATCCTTGTCCGTTTTCCTCGGCAGATCGGGTACGGTGGTGGATCCAAGCAACGCATGGTACTAGTACCATAGCATCCCCCGTCGTCAGTCCGTCAATACAAGCGCGCAAGCGCCCAGCAGGAAGCAGATGGATGGACCTCTCTGATCTGGCACCCACCAGTGGTCGGCGCTATCGATCGTTGCAAACTTGCAAACAGGCAAAGACAATCCGCCTGACGACGACGCTGATGCATATACCGTCGAGCCTGACCGCGCCTGCTGATGCCAATTGCCAAACCCGCGCGCGCACGGCGACCGGGTATACGTACACGTCGAGGCCGCCCATGGAGGATCCCATCCTGTCCGCGCCCGAATCAGATTATTCTCCTAGTGTTGCCGCCCGAGTTGGACTATACTCCGTACTACTCTATATATTCACCTGTCATTTGCTGCATCATCATGATCGATTCTCTCGCTCCGTCCTTCATCTTCTCTTGGGAGGAAGACCAGGGGACAGGGACACCGTGCAGCATCGAGAGCAGGCATCGCCGTTAACTCTATATAATTTTTAGAATTGCTTTCTTCCAGCACTCTTAGCAGCTGATCCGATGGATCTGATGTTGGGTAGTGATATTTTTTTTGTTTTTTTTTTTGTTAAGAGTATATATATGCTCACTCTTAGTCAAGTGTTTTCCAGACTTCTCCACACTCGATCGCAACAAATCTGCTCGCTCAGTCTTCTTCAACGTACTGACTTCCACCATATAAGAAGCAATGGCGCCTTCACGGATGAATCTCTCTGCCGTCCTCCTAGTCGTCGTCCTCCTACTACCCGTCATCATGGCAGCTCGTGGTATGTATGCGTGCACATGCATAAACTACATGTTGCAAGCGGCGATGTCATTTGGTTAATCTTTTGCTAAAAGTTGTTTGATGCGCCTTCGACATTTGTTGCATAAATGTCCGTGCCTGGATCTGAACCATGCAGAGTCGGCGTCCTCCTGCGCCGAACACCTGAGCGGCAATTATGAAGGGGTATGCATTGGATTGATAGACGACGACACCTGCAATAGTGTATGCATAGGCGAACGCAGCGACAACTTTCAAGGCTTCTGTAACCTTTTACAATGTTGGTGCAAAGGCAGATGCACCTCTAAGACTGAAGCTATTGCTAGCGCTCCCATCCGGCAATGATACAGTGATCCTCGCCTGAACAATAATACGATCCTTTCTAGCCCTCGTCTAATAATAATATATAACATTTATATACTCGGTGTACCTACCGGCTACTACCTTATGTTGTGTCGTGGACTTGCGGGATATAGATGAAAATCAGTTTTATGATATACATGTAGTGTATTCCAGAGTGCTTGTAATATGATGGTGTACCCAGCTATAATTAGTCTAATATAATTCTTCTTTCGTCTCAAATAAATAAGTTAATTAATCAAAACTAGTCTTCCACTCTTCCACCAATAGAGAGGCGTTTACCTAGCTACTAAGTTTTTTTTTTTCTGAAATTTCTCCTCTGCCAATCCTTATTATAGAGGTTGTGATGATACATAGGAAATGCCTAAGTATCGAAAAGTAAAGCTTCGAGTTGTGCAACCAAAAAGTTGAGCATAATCATGCTCACTTTAACTACGCTAGAGTCAAAGTATTTCGATCCCTTCTTCTCCTGTAAAACACGCTCGTCTTTCTCCTCACTGCGCGCTTTGATCTCATCAACGAGTGACGAGAAGCTCTGAATCAGCTGTAGGTACCCCTCCGTCAAGACCACCTTCTTGAAGTTCTTGTCGTCGACGAAGAACTCGAGGAACTTGTTCTTCAGCTCCGAGCAGCCGTGCACCTCGGCGCAGATCAGGATGGCACCGACCTTGTCCACCGACAGCATGTCACGCAGCCTCTGCGCATACACGACCTTGAGCATGTCCACCGAGTAGCGGTCCGCCGCGGCGAGCAGCTCCAGGAAGAAGTCCTCTGACGGCGAGCGCTCGCCGTCGACCTCCGCGGGCAGCGTGTCGGTGTACATGAACCGCAGCATGGCACCGAACGTCTCGGGCTCGATGTCGCGCAGCGTGACGGTGGGCGTGGTGGCCTCCGCCATAGAGTCGAGCAGACCCGCCCTGAGCACGGGCGATCGCGCCGCGAGCACGGCTCGGTGCGCACGGAACGTCTCGCCGCCGACTGCGAACGCGACGTCCGAGCCGTCGCCGCTCTCCAGCAGGTGGCCGAGGCTGGTCGCGACGTCGGGCGGCGGCGGACCGGTCGCCGGGGTGGCGTCGTGCAGGACGATGACCCCGCACACGAACGTCACACGGCCGTCGGGCGACGACGACTCTGTTAGTTTGAATAAGTTTAGACTTTCATCTTTATGTAATCTCGTTGGAACATTTGTTTTACATTTCCAGTAGTTTGTAATAGGCGTAGAACTGCAGGTGGACTGGAGCTGTGCCTAAGTCCACGCTGCGGCCGCCAAGTGTATCGCCCCTGCCACGACGTCGTGCTGCGCATGCCCACGGTTCACTGATCCGAAAATGGTGGATCATGGAGCGGGTCGTGTGGCGGGGTGGCCAGGCTTCAAGCCTATGTAAATCAATGAAAAAGTCCGAGAAAAGCTGCGGCAGTTGGCAGCGCCATTCGTGTTTTTCTGTGTCCAGTTCTCGCGTGCGTTCACGGAGGTTCTAGTCGCCGCGCTCACCGCGCTCATCCGAGCCGTCGCCGCGTCGTCGCCGAGGCAGCTCGCCGGAGCTCGGCCCCAACATCTGGTATCGGAGCCGCCGGTTGATGCACTATGGTGGGTCGATAAGCCCACCGCGTGAGCCCACGAAGAAGAAGTACATCGTTCCCCGCCGCCAGCCGAAGAAGGAGATGGGCGACAGTCAGAACTCCGGCGCCAACCGCGTCAAGGAGAGTTCGTTGATCTAGCCAATGTTGACTCGCTCGAACTACATGGAGTGGGCAATGTTGATGCAGATCAACTATGAGGCGCTCGAGATTTGGGATGTGATTGATCCCGGTACCAATCCGAAGCGCGCTCACGATCGCCAGGCCATGGGCGCCCTGATGAGATCCGTTCCCAACGAGATGTGGGGGACACTGGGCGCCAAGAAGACGGTGAAGGAGGCGTGGGAGACGGTGAAGTCCATGAGGGTGGGAGCAGATCGCGTGAAGGAGATCAGCGTCCAGAAACTCCTCCGCGAATTCGAGAATATCAAGTTCAAGGAGGGAGAAGCAGTGGAGGACTTCGGCATGCGCATCACCAACCTCGTCGCCACTCTGAAATCACTCGGTGAGAACATTGACGATTCCCGTGTTGTCAAGAAATTTCTTCGTGTACTCCCGTCCCGGTTCAATCAAGTAGCAGTGTCAATAGAAATTATCTGTGACATGAAAGAGTTGTCTGTGGAAGAACTTGTGGGACGGTTGCGTGCAGCTGAGGATAGAATTGGTGACAAAGTCGATCAGCTTGCTGACAAGATAGGGAAGTTGTTGCTCACAGAGGAGGAATGGCTAGAGAGGCACAAGAATCAGAATCGATCTCAGTCATCGGGATCATCATTCAAGAAGGAATGGAGTGGAGGGAGCAGTTCTGGCAAGGGCAAGGCCGTGGCCAGGCAGGAGCCATCCAAGGGTAGTGTCAAGCTCACCTCTGAAGGCACACCACGCCGGAAGGGTAGATGCCGGAATTGTGGCATTTACGGTCATTGGGCAGAAGATTGTAAGCGCCCAAAGAAACAAAGAAAAGAGGAGAAGAAGGAGGAGGCAAACCTGGCCAGAGCTGATGTTGAAGGGGGCACACTGCTCCTAGCAACAGTCTATGATATCAGTCCAAGGCAGCCTCAAGTAGTTCATCTCCAGGAGAAGAAGGTAGTTCCTGTTGAATGTGAGGATGATGTGTGGCATCTTGACACAGGAGCTAGCAATCACATGACAGGCATGATATCTGTACTGTCAAACATTGATCAGACAGTACATGGATCTGTCAGGTTTGGTGATGGATCCACAGTTAGTATAGAGGGTATTGGCTCCATGGTCATGACAGGGAAAAATGGAGAGCATAAAGTACTGACAAATGTCTACTATATTCCAAAGTTGCAGAGTAACATTATCAGCCTTGGGCAATTGGAAGAAGCAGGCTGCAAAGTGGTGCTAGAAGATGGTTGGTTGCAGATTTTTGACAGAGTTGATCAGGGGAGGAAAAGAATTGTAAACACCCCAAGAACCAGCAACAGACTATACAAACTGTAGATCAAGCCAACTACTCCGGTAAGCATGATGCTAAGTGTAACTGACACAGCATGGCTGTGGCATTCAAGGTTGGGTCATCTGAACTTCAAGGCTCTCAGGGAGTTGGGAAGAAAAGACATGGTGAAGGGAATACCAGTGGTGGAGCAAGTCTGTGAGGGATGCACCTTAGGGAAACAACATAGAGCACCATTCCCAAGGGCATCATCTTATAGGGCTCAGAAAGGTTTGGAACTGTTTCACACAGATCTTTGTGGACAGATCACTCCTACAACACTAGGTGGTAAGGCCTATTTCATGTTAGTGGTGGATGACCATAGTAGATATATGTGGATTGAATTACTCAGATCTAAAGATGAGGCTTTGGCATGTCTGAAGAAAGTGAAAGCAAGAGCTGAAAATGAGAAGGAAGGCAAGCTGAAAGCTGTCAGAACAGATCAAGGTGGAGAGTTCAACTCAAAGCAATTCACTGTTTTCTGCAATGAGTTTGGGATCAAACATTACACCACAACTCCATATACACCCCAGCAGAATGGAGAGTGGAGAGGAGGAATCAGACTGTGGTGGAGATGGCAAGATGCATGTTGAAGAGCAGAGCTATACCATCTCAGTTTCAGGGGGAAGCAGTCACCACAACAGTGTATGTCCTAAATAGATCTCCTACCAAGAGTCTAGAAGGAGTCACTCCTTATGAAGCATGGCATGGCAAGAAACCCAGGGTTGATCATCTAAGAGTATTTGGGTGTGTTGGGCATGTGAAGAACAATGGCCCTGGTGTGAAAAAGTTAAGTGACAGATCTGTCAAGATGGTATGTTGGGATATGCAGAAGGCACAAAAGGTTACAAGATGTATGATCCTATGGCCAAGAGGGTTCACCTCAGTTGAGATGTAATATTTGAAGAAAATAGAGGCTGGGACTGGAACACAGACAGTGACATTCAGAACAGGCCTGAATTTTTTATTACTGAAACTGAAAGTACTGTAGAAGAACCGACAACAGGCACTGAATCAAACAGCTTTTAGGCTGGGGCAACAGAACCTGCATCTCCACCATCTGACCAGCTAATTCCAGCATTTGGGAGCCCTCAAAACTCAAATCCACATGTTGGATCAAGCTCTCATGGACCCCATGGACATGGTGTTCAGTGGGTCACACCACCAGAAGGACACAACCCTACAGAAGAAGATGAGCTAACACCAAGGTTCAGAACTCTGTCAAACTTGTTTGATACAACAGAAGAAGTTCAGAACTATGAATATAGTGGTTTATGTCTTCTTGCTGCTGATGAGCCAGCCACAGTGGAAGAAGCTCTTGGGGAGGAGTGTTGGAAGGCTGCTATGGAAGCTGAAATGCAATCCATAGAAGAAAACAAGACCTGGATGCTCACTGATTTACCCAAAAATCAAAAGGCCATTGGGCTGAAATGGGTATTCAAGGTTAAAAGAGATCCAGAGGGAAGAATCATCAAACACAAAGCAAGGCTTGTTGCAAAAGGCTATGCACAGAAAGAGGGGGTGGATTATGAAGAAGTGTTTGCACCTGTGGCTAGAATGGAAACAGTCAAAGTGCTGTTGGCATTAGCAGCACATGGCAATTGGGAGATTCACCACATTGATGTAAAATCAGCTTTCCTGAATGGAACACTCCATGAAGAAGTTTATGTCAAGCAACCTCCTGGGTTTGTTGACAAGAATTGTGCAAGCAAAGTTCTGAAACTCAACAAGGCCCTGTATGGTTTGAAACAGGCCCCCAGGGCTTGGAATGCCAAGCTCAATCAAGAACTGATCAGTTTGGGTTTTGTGAGAAGTAAGGTGGAGCATGCTGTTTATAAAAGAGGTGAAAATGACTCTCTGCTGTTAGTTGGAGTGTATGTTGATGACTTGATCATTTGTGGTCCCAACAGTAAGAACATTACTGCATTCAAGGAGCAAATGAAAAGGCTGTTCAGCATGAGTGATCTTGGTCTACTCAGTTACTACCTGGGACTGGAAGTAAATCAGGAAGGCCCAACAATAACCATCTGTCAAAGTGCCTATGCAAAGAAGATTGTTGAGCAGTGCCAGATGACAGGATGTAATCCAGTTGACACTCCCATGGAACAGCGTGTCAGACCTATGACAGCAAAACCTGGAACTGAAAGGAATGTGACTCAGTACAGGAGCATTATTGGAAGCTTGAGATATCTTGTCAACTCAAGACCTGACATAGCTTTTGCAGTGGGGGTTACAAGCAGGTTTATGGAGGCACCAGACAAGGAGCATTGGGCCATGGTGAAGAGAATTGTCAGGTACATTGCTGGGACAATTCACCTTGGACTCACATACAAGAAGAATGACAGTTCAGACTTGTCCTTGCTGGGTTTTACAGACAATGATCACTCAGGTGACTTAGTTCATCGAAGAAGTACATCTGGAGTGGTCTTCTACATTGGCTCCAATCTAGTGACCTGGACCTCACAGAAACAGAAGGTGGTGACCTTATCTTCATGTGAGGCAGAATATGTTGCAGCTGCAGCAGGAGCATGTCAGGGTGTGTGGCTGTGTATGCTTCTGACAGATCTCACTGGAACAGAGATTCAGAAGTTCAGATTACTTGTTGATAACATGTCAGCTATTGAGTTGAGCAAGAACCCTGTACATCATGATAGGAGCAAGCACATTGACACACGTTTCCACTTCATCAGGGAATGTGTTGAAAATGGTGTGGGCAGTGTGGAGCATGTTCGGACTGAAGATCAGCTGGCAGATATCCTGACGAAGACATTGGGAAGGGTCAGATTTGTCGAGCTCAGATCAAGGCTGGGAATGGTTCGAGTCCAACAAGATTAAGGGGGTGAATTGTTAGTTTGAATAAGTTTAGACTTTCATCTTTATGTAATCTCGTTGGAACATTTGTTTTACATTTCCAGTAGTTTGTAATAGGCGTAGAACTGCAGGTGGATTGGAGCTGTGCCTAAGTCCACGCTACGGCCGCCAAGTGTATCGCCCCCGCCACGACGTCGTGCTGCGCATGCCCACGGTTCACTGATCCGAAAATAGTGGATCGTGGAGCGGGTCGTGTGGCGGGGTGGCCAGGCTTCAAGCCTATGTAAATCAATGAAAAAGTCCGAGAAAAGCTGCGGCAGTTGGCAGCGCCATTCGTGTTTTTCTGTGTCCAGTTCTTGCGTGCGTTCACGGAGGTTCTAGTCGCCGCGCTCACCGCGCTCATCCGAGCCGTCGCCGCGTCGTCGCCGGGGCAGCTCGCCGGAGCTCGGCCCCAACAGACTCGAGCTCCAGGTCCCTCCACCTCGCGAAGTGGATCCACCCCCACGCGCTGAAGCCCTCCAGCGGGTACACGTGCACGCACCGGTTCTGGTGCACCGGCGACGCCGCGCCGTCGCCATGCAGGAGGAAGGCGTCGAAGACGGCCGTCACGTTGGTGGCTGACTGGGTGACGAGCTCCAGGAACAGTGACAGGTAGTCGCCCCTGTCGTCTTTGTTATTGCCTCGCGGGTAGCACCTGATCCGCCAGAGGTAGCCGCCGGCGGAGAAGTTTTGGGAGTAGATGACGTCGCCGAAGGGGAGGTTCTTGGCTTGCGAGTAGTCGAGCTTGAGCTCGAGAAATCCGGAGCCCAACATCTTTTTGCCAAATTTGCGTACGCAGCATTGGGTTTGTTGCACGAAGAGAATATATATTACTCCAACCTGGGATCCAACTTCCCGTGAACGACGTTTCGGATTTAGAACCTGTTGGATGTGATGAACTCGGAGTCTCTCTCGGACGCCGCCGAGGAGCAGCGTTCTGAACACCGGCGCGGTGACCACGGCCCGGTGCGCGCGGAACGTCTCGGCGCCGACCGGGAACGCTGCCAAAACACCATCCCTGCAATCTGCATGCATACGCCTCAGCACAAACAGCATTGTGCACAGCGCCCAATCTTCCTCTCTCTCTCTCTCTCTCTGTTTTTTTTTTTTTTTTTTGCTCTTGAATTGTAATGGAAAAAAAACTCCTCTTCATTTTCAGAACTTCAACAGGTGGTGGACGCCATTTTTTAGGGGCACTTACATTCCTTTTCTTATGTTCTGATCTGAGCCGATGGAATTCAGAGATTAAAGAACTCACTTTGTGACCAATCTCATCGCAAGATTTCATTTTTTTTCTCCAGGATTAGCCTTGTTATATATAACTTACAACCCACCTAGAGCAGAATATCACAACTTGTAGTCTTACAGATCAATAAGTTGCAACTGAATCTGTTCTACATCCAGTAATCACCGGCACTTTTTCACCAATGATATTCATTCTGATTGGAAGACTATTTTGTGCCAACGCCCACAAAAATCGTTTGATTTTCGGCCCACGCGCACAAGTGTCACATCGACACTAATCAAGAACTAATACGTGATGCAAAGTGGATCCCGTTTCCGACAATCTTCTTGTATGTAGTGTACAGTTTGGTATGTAGAGGCCTCAAAACGCTTGGAATTCACAAAATGTAGATGCAGAGAATTCGGATGCCTGCCACCACTCCAGCAGCATGCAAGAATCTTCCACATCTTGCATCATTTTGACGTAGTCATTCTACAGCTTTACAGAATATATATAAGATGCATTTTTTATTTCATGCTATGATTCGGGGGGATACAAGAAAAAGTATAGAAAGATAAACTGTTTTGGGAATGAAGAGCGACAACTCCAGATATCAAAATAATATAGCATGATTTATAATTTTGTGTGTCACGAAGCACTGAAATTAAGTAATAGAAATACTTCATGCACTTCGCATAATACTGGCGATGACACAAATTCGAGCACTCCTTCGGCATAACATAGAGATAGATGTTTGTTCATGAATCATCATCATTCATCTACGGCTGGACTAGCCTTGCTCTGATCTCCTCGATAACTGACGGGAAGCCCTGTATCAGGCGCGAGTAGCCCTCTGTCAACACCGCGCTCTTGAAATTCTTGTCCACCACAATAAGTCGATGCACCTCTTCTTCAGCTCTGGACAGTTGTGCATCTCAGCGCAGACCAACGTCGCCGCCACGGTCTCCGGCGACACACAGTCCCATAGCTTCTGCGCGCACATGAGCTTCAGCCTGTCCAGCTGGTACATGTCTGCCGCCGCAAGCAAGTGCTGGAGCAAGTCCGTGGCTGAAGAGCCCTCGAGATGTTTGACGAGGTCTGTGTCCGTGGGCACTGTGTCGGTGTACATGAACCGCAGCAGGATTCGGAAAACCTCCGGCTGGACGTCGTGCAGCGTGATGCTGTCCGTCTGGGCGTCCGCCATGGAACCGAAGAGCTGCGCCTTGAAGACCGGCGAGCGAGCGGCGAGGATGACCCGGTGCACGCAGAACGTCTCGCCGCCAACCGAGAAGGAGACGTCTGAGCCGTCGGTGCACTGCAGCAGGTGTCCGAGATGGTCGCCCAAGTCTGTGGGAGGCACAGGCACACGGTCGTTGCTCTTGAGATCTATGATTCCACATACAAATGTCACGCAGCCATCGACGAGGTAACAACCCAGCTCGAGCTCGCTGCGCTTCATGAACTTCTGCAACCCAATTACAGTTCCACCATTGGAGCCAACACTATGGATCTCGCTTGACCATTTTGCATGGGACAACGATGGTGCCCCGTCTCTTCCCATTGGAAAGGCTTGGAAGACTGCCTTCACGCCGTGTCTGGATTTGCTCGTGGTCGAGGTCACTGCGCAAAGGGAGAGGTACTCGCCATTGTCAAGAACCCCACGCGGGAAGCAAACTATCGTCCAGGTACGCCCTCCGGCCAATAATCTGCTATCGACGATGGATTTGCCGATGGGAAAGTTCTTGGTGGCTGAGTAATCGAGTTTGAACTCAATGAAACTGGTGCCCAACATACTGGCGAAGACAGTGGCGGAGCCAGTATTTTAATCTTGGGTATTTCCACTTCTACAGAAAAAAAAAACAATCCTCAAATCAGTAATACTTCAATAGCACTGTAAATCAGTAAATTCTCAACAAATATTTTGCTTTACTTTTTTGTTGCAAATTGCAGCTGCATAAATAACAGAAAAGTGAACAGCTCACCTTGTAAATCAATAAATCCTCAGCCAGAAGCCTAGAATCGCTAACCTGCCGAGTGCCGACCTGGAGGCTGGAGCCCTGGGCTCGGCTGGCCGCCGCCCCAGCCCGAGAAGCCGCCGGCCACCCCCCACCACCTGGCCGCTGGCCCGACTCCTACCGCACCGCGCCGCCGCCCCTCGGCCCTGCTGCTGCTGGCTGCAGCTGTTGCTACCTCTTGCAGCTTGCCGCGCGCGGCGCAGCCCGCTGCTCACCGCCGCCGCGCCGCCTAGGCCCTAGGGTTAGGGGGAACGGAGTCGGTGGCGGGGTCGCTGTCGTGAGGGGGTGGTGAGGGGGCAGGACGCCGGGCCAGCAAGGTGTGGCCGGGTGGAGACGTGGAGTGGCTGAGTGGGCTAGTGGGCCGGACTGCGAGGGTTGGAGTCTGGAAGACAAGCCGAAAGGCCTTTCTTTTTGTTTGCTTTGGGCTACACAATGAGTACATTATTTTACAATATGCGCTATTCTAAATCCCAAGTGTAGAATATTCTACGCCAAAACAAAATTTAGCGTAGTCACGTGTCAGCAGTATTTAGTATTTCGTGGTACTGACACATACTACTAAGAGAAGGCCACCTACCGAACGCGATTCAGTAATATTCAGTATTTAGTGGTCAGTTTTAGGTACTAGGTGTAAAATAGCATTTTCGGATTATATGTATATAAGTATACATACCTTCATATCTAATATTAAAAAGGTCAAATTTTGGGCCACCATAATTTCCGTCCAGCCCTGTCAGCTCGTGTCCGTCGTGTCCTTATCCGTCTAGGAGTGAGAAAGAAAATATAGAAAGGCATACGACGTTCCTGACGTAAACATACTATAGATCGTGGTTCCTTAGGAAAAATGTTTAAATTCGGGTGGGCCCACCCGAATTTGAATATTTTTCCTGAGGAACCACCAGGAGTTGGGCCGGCTTCGTTATGGGCTGAACCAAGCCTGTACAAGCCTTTTTTTTTCTTTTCTTTCGTTTTTCTCTTTTTCTATAAAAACAGAGGTCTTACAAAATTAACCAAAAATAGTAGAAAAAACAGAAAAATATCAAACCAGTTTTGTTAGCTTCATAAAAATGTGATCTATCAGATGTCATGAATCTTGTTAGGTTGTGCTTTGTCTATATGTGTGGTAAATCATCCTTGCATATATTACATGCATATAGATTCGCCGATGACCGAGAACGTAGCAGAGGTAGACCCAGAATGCGCGGAGGTGACCAAGGAGTACGAGGAGGATGTCCTCGTCGTCGGTTTTCTCAAAGCCTTCACTAACTTTTCGTTCTCCGGTTCCTGCCCAAGATTTATGGTTGATAAGAGCCCTATGCAAAACCCCTACTATTATGTTTGTTTACGCATTAAGTTTTGAGGAGAAAGATTTATACCATCGGGTGTAGTTTCAATTAGAAATAAAATTTATTTTTATTAAAATATGGATTAGTCTATGGTACAACTAATTATTTCATGAACTAAAATCTTGGGTAGATTATTGTCTAATGAAATCTAAATAAATGTATTTATGTAATTCTTGACGAGGGCTGTCGTGTGAAAAAATCAAGAGATGTCTCCCGTCATAATCATTGGTGGACAGAATAATCCTTGACACATTGATAGAAATGTTACGGAGGTTGATAAGATGCGTCAAAAAAGTTACGAAGGTCGATATTGAGTCATAGAAACACATGGGTAGTATGAAAATTAAAGTTATAATATATTTATATCTAAATAATTATGCGCTTTGCAACGGAAAGAAAAATATACCGAGATGTATTTTAATTCGATACATGTTTAATAGGATATTGTTATTTATTGTCAACATTAACTTATATTATGGATGTGATGGTCATCATAAAAATAAATTATAAAAGCATAAAACATAAGTAGATATGTACCATTCACGTTATCGTTTTGCATAAATATTTAATAGTTTTTTCTCCTGTTGCAACATAATGGCATATTTTGCTAGTATATACATAAGTGTACCAAAATAGTTGGGTATTCTGAGAAATACTAAGGAATACTCTTGATCTGCCGCTGGACGAAGAGATACTCCTATGGACTATGGTGCCGGATACACCTTAGGTGTGAGATGATATGTTGGAGAATCTAATGAGTTTCAACATGTGTGTTTATGTACACGATGGTGTAAAAAGAGGTCCACCAGTTTTCTAATGCCAATGAATTTTTCACTCACGGTTCACAAGGAACATGCGCCACTAGGGTAACATATGTGGATCTGGGTTACGAATCGTCCATGTTAATGGATTTACACTGACGGTTGTGTAACGAAAACTGTTAGTGTAAATGTACTATTTACACTGGTGATTTGCTTAAATGAATCGCTAGTGTCTTTGTTTTACACTGGCGGTTTACTTAATTAACCGCCTATAGAAAATCGTAATAAATATGGCTTCTTGTACACCAACGCCGCGCAGGGGGAAGGCGTCGAAGACGGCCATCACGTTGGTGGCTGACTGGGTGACGAGCTCTAGGAACAGTCGCCCCTATCGTCTTTATTATTGCCTCGCGGGTAGCACCTGATCCGCCAGAGGTAGCAGCCGGTGGAGAAGTTTTGGGAGTAGATGACGTCGCCGATGGGGAGGTTCTTGGCTTGCGAGAAGTCGAGCTTGAGCTCGAGAAATCCAGAGCCCAACATCTTGTTGCCAAAATTTACGTACGCAGGATTGGGGTTGTTGCACGAAGGTACTCCTACTTAGGTTGTCTCCAACAGGAGACCCATTGCGGAAACCAAACTTAAAATGGGTCTCCAACATAATACATATGGCCTCCAACAGAGTACCTATATAAAAGACCCATTTTGGATGCCAGGAGAGGCATAACCCATATCTGAGTATCCTCTCTCCTAGAGACCCATTTGTAGAAAGGGTTGTCTTTTGGGTCTTGTTGTTGGAGAAGATCAAAAATAGATATTGAACCCTTTGCCTGTAGCGCTACCCAAAGAACGAATAGGTCTTGTATTTTGGGTCACGGTTGTTGGAGACAGTCTTAGGATCAAAGTGCCTATGAATGTTTCAGAGTTGGAACCTGTTGCATGTGATGAACTTGAAGTCTCTCGGACGCCCTTTCTGAAAACACCGTCGAGGAGCTACGTTCGTGATCATGTTGAATGTGATGCAAACTATGTTTGATGATTGACTAAAAGGGAGAACTACGGTGACAAGATGGAACAGTTTCTGAAGAGGTGCTTCTACCAGTCTGGGCAATACAACAACTAGCTGAGTTCGTCATTTTTACATTCCAAAAAAAGCTCCCCGACCCTGGAGCACCCCAACGGGCAACTCGGGGGGGTGACCCGCCGGCACCACCAGACCCCCACCTCCCTTACCTCCTCCGGCCGCCGTTGCCACTGCTCTCCAGCGGTTGCCAGCGGCGGCCCACGGCCGTGCTAAAAAATGAGCCTCCAACCGTAGTCTTGCCGCCCTCCTCCCCTTGTCACCCCTCGTATCCTCCTAACCATCGGTGGCTGCTGTCAGAGGGAGTGCGGCACTGCCGCTCTACTAATTTGCAACAGGGGTCTACTCCCCCTTAGCATCAGGTACGTCAACAGAAATTAGTGCAGCAACAACTTGAGGAACCACCACTTCAATGACTTTATCTTCTTGTGGTTTAATATCACCAATAGCCAATTGCTTGATTGCTTCACATGGTGGATCCTCCTTTCCTACAATACTTGAATCAACTTGCTCTACTTGAGAGCCGTTACATTCATCAAATGTCACATCTACCGCAACCTTAACTCTCCTGGAGGTTTTGTTGAAGATACGGTAGGCATGCTCATTTGATCCATAACCAAGAAGAAAACATTCATCAACTTTAGGTGCAAACTTAAAGATTTTGAGTTTCTTGTTAAGTATGAAACACTTACACCCAAACACTCTAAAGTAAGACACCTTAGGTATGTTACCGGTTAGAAGCTCATATGAAGTTTTCTTCAACTTTTTGTGTAGGTAGAGGCGGTTGATGGCACGACAAGCAGTGTTGACGGCGTCACACCAAAAGATATCCAGTGTCTTGTACTCACCTAGCGTTGTCCTTGCCATGTTAATGAGTGCGTGATTCTTTCTCTCTACTACACCATTTTATTGAGGGGTGTATGGAGTTGAAAACTAATGCTTGATGCCCTCTTCATCAAGAAACTTCTCAACTTGGGTGTTTTCTTGAATTCGGTCCCATTGTCGCTTCTCATTTTCTTGATGGGGAGACCGAACTCCTTTTGAGCTCTTCTAACAAAAGTCTTCACTTTGTCTCTAACTTGACACTTATCAAACAAGAAAAATACCCAAGTAAAACAAGAATAATCATCAACAATAACAAGACCATATTTGTTACCCCCAATACTTAGGTAGGCGACCGATCCAAAGAGATCCATGTGTATGAGCTCCAATGGTTGCGTCGTGGTCATGATGCTCTTTGGTGGGTGAGGTACGCCAACTTATTTTCCGGCTTGACAAGCGCTACATATTCTATCTTTCTCAAAGTGAACATTTATTAGTTCAAGAATATGTTCATCTTTTAGAAGTTTGGCCAAGTTCCTCATCCCAACATAGGCTAGTTGGCGATGCCAAAGTCAACCCATGCTAGATTTTGCCACTAAACAAGTCTCAAGCTTAGCTTTACTTTTGTTGAAATCAACTAAGTAAAGCTTTTTCTTTAATTGATCCATAAAGACAATAGAGGAATCCTTCCTTCTAAAGACTTCAACACCCTTATCCGAAAAGAGACAATTATAGTCCATCTTACACAATTGAGAAACAGACAATAAATTGTAACTCAACGAATCAACATGTAATACATTTGTAATTGAATGCTCAAAGGTTATAGCAACATTACCGAGACCAATCACATCCCCCTTTGAATTATCTTCAAAGACAATATTTTCATTTGAGTACGTCATCGGGGAATATGATGAGAACATACTCATTTCTCTAGTCGTATGATTTGTACATCCACTATCAAGCACCTACCTTGATCCACCAGAGGAGTATGCCTACAAAACAGATTTAGTTGCTTGATTTAGGTCTCCAATTTGACTTGGGGCCTTGCATATTAGTCATAAGAAATTTAGGAACCCAAATATAAGTATTCCTATATATGTTGGTTCCTTTCCAATATATTTAGCAACCACTTTTCCACTGCTGTTGTTCCTTAAAATAAAACATAAAGTCAAGCTTTGTCGAGGTGGTTGAAACTTTGGTTGATAGGCATACTTGTTCATAGTGTCCCACACTGATTCATTTGGCTTCTGCTGAACCTGTTTCTGCTGGGACACCTTCTTCTTGGGCTTAGTTTGATAAGAAGCTGAGTTGGTAGCCTTCCCATTTTTGTGGGGAGTGGCACAGCCGGCCTTCACTGCGGCACTGCCACTGTCTGTGCAGGCTGATCTATACCAACTCTTTTCTTCCTCTCAAACTTAACACACTCATAGCCATTTATGATCTTTCTTCCATTTATTTTGGCTCCTGCAGTGTGCCCAAGCCCATACTGGGCACTGTTCACGCACTGTAGCCAGAGCCTCAGGAACTGTAAAAACGAGCTCCACCGTCTTCGTGAACAGTGCCCAGTAGAGAGAAAAACAGCTTCAATGAACAGTGCTGCTACAGTATAGGAGAGAGAAAAATGGCTTCATGAACAGTACCAGTGTCGATGGAAGCCGGAGCCGTCGGAGCCGAAACAAACGAGTCCAAACTGAGAACGCGCACAAGTCCTGGAGCCCGACCGCAGCAAGGAGCAGGCGTTGATCACGCTCGATCTCGTCGTCGCTGTTGAGATCCCCACACACGGCGCCGCCAGGGGAGGCACTGGTTGCGGGGGCAGCGCCAGCGGCTCGTCGTCGTCTGTGGGATCCGGTGACTGCGGCGGGGGCGGCGTCGGTACAGACGCTCAAGTGCTCGCGCCTCGTGTGGATGCTACAGCTACGCAAGTGCTTCGTCCATGCCATGACACACCTCCGCATCACCGACGCGGCACCCACGGCCTCTCCGACGCAGTGGGGGTACTCGGGCGTGTTGGGTGCGCGCCCCTTCGACGCGTGTGGGCCGTGGAGCCGGCGCGGCTGCACTGCAGCGCGGGGCGAGGACGGTGCGTTCTTGTGCCCCGGCTTCGACGCCCGGGCGCACGGCGCCGGCTGGTGCCAGGTGCGTGTCTGGCTGTGCGAGTTCTGCGAGCACGGCCCCGCCGCCATCACCTGCCACGCCGACGCCGCCTGCGACGCTGACATCCACTCGGCTAACCCGCTTGCGCTCCGCCACGTGCGCCTCCCCGTCGCGCCATGTTAGACTTGTATATGTTAGATTTGGTAATATCAGGATATGTTAGACTTGGTTATATTTGTCTGGAAAAATTTTATGTCTCACGTCATATTTATTCACAGTTATGATTTTCCCTTCTCACTCTGTATTTAGGGCCTGTTTGGCATAGCTCATAATAGCTTCATGAGCTGTTGTGAGCTGTTTTTTTTTTGTCAAACACTTATTTCCAAAACAGCTTTATGGGTGAAGCTGTTTTTCTCCTCCTCTCACAAAGATATAAGTTGGGAGGAAGCTGAAAAAGTAGCTTATCTCAGTTTCATCTTCCATACTATAGTCATTCCATTTATTGTTCAATCATGTGAAGCTGTTTTGCCAAACGCTTGTTCCAAAATAACTCAGCTTCAACAAAAAAAAAAAGTTGCTCATGAAGCTATTTTGCAAAAAAAACAGCTTATATGGTGAAGCTTAGCTGTACCAAACGGGGCCTTAATCAGTCAATGCTTTTTAAGTGGGACAAGTTAAAATGGGTTGTATTTATTTAAGATGTTCTTGTCCACATAAAGTTTGGAATTTTTTTGAAGCATATTTTTATTTATAAGACTTTTTATGAAAACAAAGACAAGTTTTTGGAACAAGAATCAGCCAAAATAAGTTTTGACATATTTCATTCAGTGGCACGCATAGAAACTGAATTTTGCTGCACTCCATTGGGAACGAAGGGTATAAACATCTTTGTACACTAGACATAACTTTTGTTTGACCTGCTATTTGATGGTAGTGGCGCTCACAGAACGTACATTTTTTTTATGGTATTCATATCCCAATCAATTTTTCAGTGGCTTGCCTAGCGAATTATTTAGTGGCACATACGGATTTCTCTCTTATTTCTTTGAAGGAGGTCGCTCAAGAAGATCAGTTAATGTCTCTTATATCTCTTTTTGCATGAGTGCTTATCAATTTATCAGGCTGCTCAGCTGCACTTTTTCAGATATCTACTTTACTCTACGGTATTTGCAGCATACGTGGATGCACAGCGCTGCAAATAGTGCAGCCGAGCAGGCTGTATAATTTTCTGTGTCACGAAGCATTGAAATTAAATTAAGTAGATATATATACTTCATATGCACTTCACATAAATAATGGCGATGACAGAAAGTCAGAATTCGAGCACTCCTTTGGCAGCACAATATAACATAGAGATAGATGTTTGCAGTTTGCCAGTTTGCTCATGAATCATCATCATTCATCTATGCATATAGCCCTATACTAGCCTTGCTCTGATCTCCTCGATTACTGACGGGAAGCCCTGCATGAGGCGCAAGTATCCCTCCGTCAACACCGTGCTTGAAGTTCTTCTCCACCACAAAGAAATCGATCTTCAGCTCCGGGCAGTTGTGCGTCTCCGCGCAGCCCAACATCTCTGCCACGGCCTCCGCCGACACACTCTCCCATAACTTCTGCGCACACATGAGCTTCAGCCTGTCCAGCTGGTACATGTCCGCCGCCGCAAGCATATGCTTGAGCAAGTCCGTGAGCGTGGCCGAAGAGCCCTGGAGATCTTTGATGAGCTCTCTGTCCGTGGGCAGTGCGTCGGTGTACAGAAACGCAGCAGGATTCGAAAAGCCGCCGGCTCGACGCCGTGCAGCGTGATGCGGTCCATCTTGGCGTCCGCCATGGAACCCAAGAGCTGCGCCTTGAACACCGGCGAGCGGGCGGCGAGGATGGCCCGGTGCGCGCGGAACGTCTCGCTGCCGATGGAGAAGGAGACGTCCGAGCCGCTGCCGCCGCCGTCGGTGGAGTGCAGCAGAGGTGGCCGAGATGGTGCCCCAAGTCTGAGGGTGGCACATGTATACGGTCGTTGCCGTTGAGATCTATGATTTCGCATACGAATGTCACGCAGCCATCGACGACGTAGCAACCGAACTCGAGGTCGCTTCGCTTCATTAACTGATGCCACCCTATCCATGTGAAATCGCTGCCAGTAGATATATACCTCGCTTGAAGATTTTGTATGGGCCAATGACGGTGCCCCGTCTCTTCCTACCAAAAAGGCATGAAAGCCCGTGTTCACGACGTTTTTGGATTTGGTAAATGCCACGATGGAGATGTCGTCGCCATTGTTGGTCGTCGCATGGGGGTAGCAAGCTACACTTATGGTCCACCAGGTGCATCCTCCGGTGATTATTGTTACAAATATCTTTCAACAGGTGATCTCAACCACCTCGTTAGGGTCTTCTTGTACGTGGGAAGTTCCCCCGCAAGACCACATGCAAACCGAAAAATCCCCATAGCGATGGGACGTGCGTCGTGGTAACTTGACGGGAGAGTTTCCTCCCCGTAACCTCTCCCTCACATTGTGTATAAATATCACCTATGATCAATAGAATAAATAACTGGTTCATTTGCCATTCCTCTTCGCCTTTTCTTCCCAGGCGGCAGCTCCTCCTGGTGGATGGCTTATCTTGCATTTTTCATTCTCTGCAGTTTTTATTACTCTCATAGAACTTTATTTACTGCTTTATTACATCAGTTTAGTTAGTCTAATTACTCACTGTTTTAGACACCTGATGTAGCCTTGCATTGTAAATATTTCCCCTTTACCGTGCATTGTAAATATAAATTCCGTACATGTTCAATGTGTTTTGCTCATTACAATTCCCTATAATATGTACTATGCAAAATGTTATGGTTGATTTTCTCTCACTCCTTTGGAACTTGATTCACTCGGTGTGACCTTTGTTTATTATCAAATTGACAAACACAAGGTAGTACCATATACTACAGTGGGATTTACTCCTCAAAGTGCTCTTCCAATTTGACTATCAACATACAAGGAATGCATCTTGATGTGAAACAATTAATTAAATTAAACAAGATCTACACCTTCATGGTGACTTCCTTAGTTCCACAAGTAGAGAAAAATCCCTTTATCTAATTCAAGTTTACCTTGATTCTTCGCATTTCACAATTAATTATTACAACCATGCCTTTGATTTTTAATTAAGTCTATGGCAACACACATGTAGGAACAATGGCCAGCCGAGAGTTTGAGGCACTCGCTCTCGATGGACACAACTTCCCTACATGGGCGAAGATCTCAAAGTGAGTTTGTCGTTGCGCGGAATGTATCAGGCAATCGAAGCTCCCCAACAGGGTGTAGCTCCATTGGCTGTACATCTGAAGGACAATGCCTTATTTATCATAAGGAACCACATCCATCCAGATCTCAAAGCTGAGTATTAGATGGAGGAGGACCCACGTGCTCTTTGGCTTGCTCTACAACAACGGTATGAACAGCAGAAGGCAGTCCTCCTACTAGAGGCTACCCATGAGTGGAACCACCTCCGCATACAAGATTTGAAAACTGTTGGAGAGTTCAACCATGCTGTGCATAAACTCAGTGCCAAACTGAAGTTTTGTGAAAAGGAACCTAGTGATGCGGAGAAAATTGAGAAGACACTGTCTACCATGCTTCCCGCACACATGATCCTTCAACAAGAATATTGTTAGAGGGGTTTCACTATTTATTCTGAGCTGATTTAAACAATGCTTTAGGCAGAAAGACACAATGAGCTCCTAATTTGAAATTCCAATCAAGGCCCTGTTGGCGCCAAGCCTTTGCCAGAGGTACATGCAACCACTTAGAAGAAAACACAAAAGAGTACTACTAATAATAGCAATCTCTCGTGGCACGCAAGAGACACCGTAAGCCTCGCGGTGCTAAGGGAAAGGACAATTCTAAGTCGAACAAAGACAAGTCTAACACTTGTGCAAAGTGTGGTTGCTACAACCACCTAACTCAGAAATGTCGCACCCCAAAGCACTTAGTGGATTTGTACTTGAATTCTGTGGGACGTCGACGCTCCAACCAAGGATGCTCCAACCAAGGTGGACAACAGTCTGAAGCACACTTCGATGCACTGGCAGCCCTAGGGTGCTCTAACTTTGCCCCAGCGGATCCAAGCAACACCAAGGCTCCTCCTCCACCCGGTGGCAACACAGACGACGTAGACAACATGATCATCAAATACACTTCTGAAGATCTGTTTGGAGACTGCGCTTATTAGGCTCCTAGTCTTTTGAGATTCCTAATTTTCATTATGACCAATGCGTTGTAATAGTTATTGTCCTTTGTTTTATGTCATCTCGCACATTTGATATTTCCTTGTATTAAGCACATTCAATATCTATATGTGATGTAAATATTCTATATTTATTTGTTGAGAATTTCATTTTAGTTCTCTATTTATATATAGATTGTACGGGAGTCAACCCGATGGAGGAGGAAATGTGCCTAGTGGACAGTGGTACTACTAACTCTATACTCAAGGAAATCAAATATTTCTAAACACTTATAAAGAATAAAGGAAATGTTTTAACAATCGCTGGACGCGATGCTGTAATAGTAGACTCTGGACGGGCCACTATTATGCTCCCTATGGGTACATCGATAACAATCAAGGATGCACTCTTGTATCCCGATTCAACTCGGACACTATTGAGTGATGGGGACGGGGTTCCTGATCTTCCGTCAGGTTCAAGTTAACTATCGATTTTGGCGAAAAGCGACACACCGATTCGGCTTCAGATCAAAAGACCCGAACCCTACAACCTTAGCACCATGTCTTCTCTGGTTATCAACCGTGTCACAATCCGATTGATCTCGCCAAGAAGGCTAATCCCTACTGCGAATCGAAGAACACAAGCAAGAACAAGATAAAATGCAACTCAATTGAAGTGACAATTTACAAATGTATGATTAAGATCTCAACGTGGGGTTTTACAAACCGATAACGGCGACTGTTCAAAGATAGATTAATCTACAGCAAAACCCCCAAACCCTAACGTAGGAGGCGGCTACTGAATATATAGACTAAGGGGCATGCAAGCACTCTTATTCACATCCCTAAGGAGCCCCGCCTTGTTACAAGGCCCAAACGGCCTAAAAGACGGCGACGCAGCGCCTTGATAGATTTTGGGTGTCAACTTGTTTCGACGATCCCTGTTGATCAAAAATGATTTTTGATGCGTGACCACTTCCATTGGTTGCCTTATCAAATTATCTTTCCAACTATATGTGGATCGTAAAAAACGGAGTCCGTATGCGACTTTGGCGTCCATTTTACTACACGCTGCTCCTGCAACCCGAGATGGACTCGAACTTCACTTGGATTGGGCCTCCCACTTGGCTTGGATGCCCTTGCTTGCCTCCTAAGGTGGTGGCCAAGGGGGAGGACGTCCAAGGGCTTCCTTTATGTGTTCTCCATCTCCTTGGGGCATGCTCCAACTTGGGCTAGGGTCCCAAGGGCTCCAATAAAGCATTGTTGTGTCACCGATGAACTGGAAGTTTAACTTTGATGGACTTACACTTTGAGACATATTTGTACCTACAAGCAAATAATGACATGGACATGTGGAACCAAGTGAATTGTACCAAAAATTAGTATGCAAATGTAGGAACGAGCTCACCTTATAATCAATGGTCATATCTGATGGTGTCATATCCTCATCATCCTCCCCTTCTCGACAACAAATCATCCTCAGTTTGAGCTTTGTTGGAGGGCAGGTTGTAGGTAGTAGCTAGCATTGCTCCTCTTATTGAAATTTAACATGTTTCTTTATAATAAAACTTGGGAATCTCGACATGACATGATTATATCTATTGCAGCCCTCTAATTGATCATATTGTTGCACAATAAAAGGAGATTTCAGATTTGAACAAATATAAACTCGGTGTACCATATACTCCCCATTACAATTATATTTGCTAATAAAGTGATATGTGCATCTAGACAACCATGGCAATTCGGTGCATAAAAATTTATCCCTCAAACTACTTAGGGCACACAGAGTATCAAACTCAATATAACTCAAAGTATTTAAAGAAGACAATAATTTTAGTTCATCTCTTTTAGTAGCAATTGGAAGCAAATGTTTATTTTTAACACAAGTATTTGGTTCTAGAACAAAAGCATCATGCTCATTGACTAGTTGTGGCATAGGTATAAGAAAAGCATTGTCACACAACTCTTCTTTATCACTAGCATTATTAGAACAATTATTTTGTGACAAAGGCAATTCAAATTTAGTGTGCACTAAATGTTGCTCTATTATAGCATCAGTGGTGGATAAATTTAACACATCATCACTAATTTCAACAATATTAGATTTTATAGCAAACATAAAAGAACCTTTCAATTCAGATACTTGCTTATTTTCATATTTAACATCTAATTCTTTCTTTTCATTAGCAGCTCCATCTCCATTATTTTGTACAATTTTAGTATGGTTTAAAGTTTTACCAGACTCCAAAGTGGGTGTGGGAGGTGATGGCGGTGGTGAAGATGCTATTGCAGGGGCGGAAGCAGCCACTCATCTTCTTATCGCTGTCTCAGATTTAACATCTAATTCTTTCTTTCCATTAGCAGCTCCATCTCCATTAGTTTGTACAACTTTAGCATGGTTTAAAGTTTTACCAGACTCCAAAGTGGGTGTGGGAGGTGATGGTGGTGGTGAAGATGTTGTTGCAGGGGCGGAAGCGGCCACTCACCTTCTTATCGTTGTCTCGACCTTCGTAAATGCTTGCTCCACCATTACAAAAACCTAGTTGAGGTTGTTGTCAATATTGGTCCGGTTCCTTTGCTGACAACCCTGCAATTATTTTTCTGCTAGCATAGCAAGCTAGAACAAACAGGTGATAGTACAAATTTTTTTATGATAAACAATATCCTGTATTTCATGCCTCAAACCACCATAAAAGCGAACAATTTTATCTTCCATGTCCTCTACTATTCCACAACATATTATGCACTTTTGAAACTCTTCATAATATTCTTAGACAGACATATCTCCCTGCTCTAAATGCTGCAATTTCTTGTGTAAATTACGTTTATAAGAAGGAGGAATAAATCTGTCACGCATTGCTTCTTTTAGTATATCCCATGAATGAGGCTGTAAATGCATATTGCCTAGTTCTCGCCATCAGAATTAAGCAAAATCTTTAAATTCACTAGTGACGTGTTTAACTCTATATATCTTAGGAACTAGGTGTAAATTAAACTCTTGTTCTACAGCCATCTCCCAATCAAAATATTTTTCATAATCATCAAATCCAGAATAGGATGGTATGGTCAATTTACCTCTCATACATTGATGATTATGGTCTATATGTGATGGCAAATTGTTCTTTATTTGGCCCATCCTTGCCACCATCTGCTCCGTGATTTCCTACAATTCACTCTTAACATAAACTCGTTGTTTGATATTGTTAGGAATCAAAATAAAAGCCCTATCAAGTATTTATGGGTTAGTGGAATCACACTCTCACATTTATTACCAAGCTCTTACAAGTGTTCTTACCAAAGCAAGACAGTGGACGGTACAACCGGCGGCTGATTCATGATATACCTGTGAGGATGTGGCACCAAGATTGTAAGATCTTTTTCTATACCGATCTAAAGTATATGTAGAGCTTGGGAGGCACAATATGGTAGCAAGGAATAGCAATAATTTAATTTAGAAATTGCAAGATTGAAAAGTAGTCTCAAGCTAGTCTATGTCGTCGGCCTAAACTCGTCATGGATCTAGTTCAAGCAAGCAACAAAACAACTCAGAACAAGGACTCAATGGATGTAAGCACTTCTGAATTCTTTTTTTTTCACTTTTTTCCTTTCCTTCTTTCTTTTTTTTGTTGGTGCGGCCCTTTCTTTCTTTTTCTTGTTTTAGCACCCCTTTGCCTTTTGAACTTTGTTTTTATCTTTTTTTTAGAAAGTGCCGCAAAATTAATTCTCAACCTGGTAACTGTGGAGACGTACTTGCTGTAAAGAATCCCTAGCTATGCTCATTATAAATTGCCTCCTCGGTTCTTTAATCGAAGTACTAGAAAATTGGAGCCTTGGACGTTGTGGTAATTGAATGCAGGACTCTTACCAAGTGCTAGTTTCAAAGATTAAACAATAATATGCATATATGAAGCTTTGGCTAACAGGACGAACTGAGGCTGTGTTTAGTTCACGAAATAAAAATTTTTGGATGTCACATCGGATGTTTCGGAGATGTCGAAAGGGGTTTTCGGATACTAATAAAAAAACTAATTACATAGCTCGGCTGAAAACTACGAGACGAATTTATTAAGCCTAATTAATCCATCATTAGCGCATGTTAGTTACTGTAGCACTTATGGCTAATCATGGACTAATTAGTCTTAAAACATTCGTCTCGCGATTTCCAACAAAACTGTATAGTTGGTTTTTTCGTCTATATTTAATACTCCATGCATGTATCGCAAGATTCGATGTGATAGTTTGGGATGAAAATTTTTAGGAACTAAACCAGGCCTGACTAAAAAATGACTAGCAGTACACAGCTAAGACTCAACAACTCTGCTTCTTGTCGGACTTGGTAAACTTCCTTTTTTTCAAACAAAGAACAGAGCCAACACCGACAACAGAGATAGCAAAGCCGAAGCTCTATTCCACGGTAGCACTAAATTTGTTTGCCCAAAATTATGTTGACCAGCAAAAACAAAACATGAACTAGAAAAATAGGACACAAACAAGATCTAGACACAGTGAACACGATGACACACGAGGGACGACTGTTCAATAAAGCAAGCTGAAATTAAAAATATTGCAATGGCATAACAGGTGCTGGGACTAGGGAAAAACAATGACGAACGAAAATATTTTTGTGGGGCAATTTTCTGGATTTATAGGACGAAGGCAAAACCAACTAAACTGGGGTAAATAAGAACTTGACGGTATACCTGAGGCTCTGATACCACTTGATAGGGGCGGGGTTCCCAATCTTACGTCAGATTCAAGTTAACTATCGATTTTGGCGGAAAGCGACATACCGATCCGGCTTCAGATCAAAAGACCCGAACCCTACAACCTTATCACCATGTCTCCTCTGGTTATCAACCGTGTCACAATCCAGTTGACCTCGCCAAGAAGGCTAATTCCTGCTACGAATCAAAGAACACAAGCAATAATAAGATAAAATGCAACTCAATTGAAGTGATAATTTACAGATGTATGATTAAGATCTCAATGTGGGGTTCACAAATCGATAACTACGACTGTTCAAAGACAGATTAATCTAAAGCAAAACCCTCAAACCCTAACATAGGCGGCGACTACTGAATATATAGCCTAAGGGGCGTGCAAGCACTCTTATTCACGTCCCTAAGGAGCCCTAGCTTGTTACAAGGCCCAAACGGCCCAAAAGACGGCGACGCAGTGCCTTGATAGATGCTGGATGTTAACTTGTTTCAACGATTCCTATTGATTGGAAAGGAATTTTGATGTGCGACCGCTTCCATTGGTTGCCTTATCAAATTATCGTTCCAACTATATGTGGATCATCGAAAATGGAGTATGTATGTGACTTTGGCATCTGTTTTACTACACACTGCTCCTGGAGCCCGAGATAAACTCGAACTTGACTTGGATTGGGCCTTCAACTTGGTTTGGACGCCCTTGCTTTCCTCCTAAGGTGGTGGCCAAGGGAGAGGACGTCCAAGGGCTTCCTTTATGTATTCTCCATCTCCTTGGGGCATGCTCCAACTTGGGCCAGGGTCCCAAGGGTGAATAACAAGCCCATGATGACGACGTAGCTCTCGGCAGAAATAGCGACAACATGTCTTGATGATTTGGTGGCCTTGCCGATGTGATATTGAGATGGGACCAGATCTATTTGAAAGCTTATCAAACAAGCTTTCGATCAAGTGTTCATTGACCATAATTGCACTCTGGATGGATGAGTTATGACCTTTCCAATAAAGCATTGTTGGGTCGCCGATGAACTGAAAGTTCAACTTTGATGGACTTGCAATTTGAGACACATTTGTACCTATAAGCAAATAATTACATGGACATGTGGAACCAAGTGAATTGTACTAAAAATCAGTATGCAAATGTAGGAACGAGCTCATCTTATAATCAATGGTCATATCTGATGGTGTCATGTCCTCATCATCCTCCCCTTCTTGACAACAAATCGTCCTCAGTTTGAGCTTTGTTGGAGAGTAGGTTGTAGGTAGTAGCCAACATTGCTTCCCTTATTGAAATTTAACCTATTTCTTTATAACAAAACTTGGGAATATCGACATGACATGATTATATCTATTGCAGCCCTCTGATTGATGTCATGTCCTCATCATTGAGTTATAGAGATATCTAGAAAAATGGGTTCCATATTGAAACTCGTGATGAAAATAATGAGGAGTAATGGATATGGCAATGGAGACACTTGAAAAAGTTCCCCCACTTTCGTCTGAATTGTACTATACGTATATTAAACCCGTACAACATATTGCATACAAAGTAATTTTCCAGAATGTCAATGCATTCCAAACTTGGCATGATCGCCTTGGTCACCCTGGCATAGGGACGATGAGGAAAATTATAAGCAATTATGTTTGTCACACTCTAAGTGATGCCAAATTTCCCCAATCTTTGGATTTTACGTGCACCGCATGTGCCACTGGTAAATTAATTTTGAGGCCCTCTTACCTCAAAATTCGAGCCGAACCGCTCAAGTTCCTTGAACGCATTCAAGGAGACATATGTGGTCTCATTCAACCTTTGTCTAGACCATTGAAAGGTCCTTATTTGGTTTTGATAATTGAGTGACAACCTAGGTGCACTAATTGTGTTTGATGTGAGATACATAGGAAATTAGTCTATAGGTACATGCGTGTGAGCAACAAATGTTATGGTGGTGAAAATGGCTCGGAGATGTTGCAAAGCTCACACATGTGATGAAGGAGCTCATTGTATATGAGACATGACATGGAGTCATGTGACTAAGGTGGAGAAGATCAAGACAAGGTTTGGCTTGATGGACCAGTTGCTAGCGTGAAGGGCAAGTTGGAGGCTTTGGAGCGATGGACCGTGTGGTGGTGAAGCTTGAGCAAAGACTTGGCACCGATGGACCGATGCAATGGTGAAGAGCAAGTGAGATCAAGATTGATGAACCAATAAGGTCACATGATGATTTGAAGTGGATCATATCATTGTTGATCATGTTGGTGCATGTGTTGCATCGACATTGGAGGAGATGGAATGGAATGCGCAAAGCAAAGGTATAATCTATAGGACATTTCATTTCACTAGTCATAGGTGTGTAGAGAAGTTTATGACCAGATTTAGGATAGATGGCCATACTATTAAGAAGGGCAAACTTGTTTGCATATCAGTCATCTAGTGCCACTTGAGCGATCTAACTTTGCGATGTTGCTAGGATCGAGTGGCATGGTAAGTTGAGTGACTAATCCTTTGAAAAATATTTGTAAAAATGCTAACACACTTGCACTTGGTGGTGTACACTTGGTGGTGTTGGCATATTTGCAAAGGAGAACAAGTTGGAGTTGTGGTGGATCAACTTAGAGAAGAGAAAAAGGTTTTTCGGTGTACTCCGAACTATAGGATGGTCCTTAGATTGCAATGCTGTTTTGATCCATTGTGATTTGCAACAAGTATGCATGTGGGATGTGTAGACCTCTGAGTAAGCTTTCCAAAATGTCTAAGATCATCGAAATCGGAGTTCGGAGCTAAGAGTTATAGTTGTTTTAGCGTTGAAAGGTCTGTGACCAGACTCTGCAACCTGTGCATCCGGTCAGCACCTGCGAGTCCGATCACAGAGTCTGGTCAGTATTTTTAACATGTCCAGGAGCAATCGGACGCACGGAGAGTCCGATCAATGATGACCTGATGCGTCAGATCATCAAAAGAGATCTCTAGAACCTCTCTAGAAGTGACCGGACGCTAATAGAGTCGAGTCCGGTCATAGGATAAAGGTGAGTCCGGTCAGTTGTGCAGAAATGCGTTGGTAACTAGACTCGGCCTCGGTGCGTCCGGTCATTGGACCTAGGAGCGTCCGGTCAAGAGTATGCACGCGTGGGAGCTAGCCGTTGAAGCCCTACAGTCGGCTTCGAAAGAAGGGGACACGCGGCGTCATCCTAGCGACCGAACTCTGTGACCTGCGTGTCCGGTCGTTATGACCTGCGAGTCCGATCAGTTCAAAAAGTGTCTAGTGAAGGGGTACAATGGCTCTATTTTCTTGGGGGCTATAAAGTCAAGCATTGGTCGGCCTTGGGCTGGTGGCTGAGCACTCTTGAGCCTTGGTGGCTTGTGTAGGTGTGCTTGGGAGCCCTCTAACTCACTTGAGCTTGATAGTGTTCATCCGATCGAGTGAGTGAGCGATTCTAGTGTGATTGCATCGTGAGGTTGCATCAAGTTGCAAGCCGGTGGTGCTTGTTACTCTTGGAGGTTACCACCTTGTAGATGGCTTAGTGGTGGTCTCCGTTGAAGCACACAAAGAAGATTATGCGGTGCTCCAGAGAAGTGATTGTGAGGGGGATTGTGCTCACCCCATGGGAGCCGCGAAGAGCAACTCTAGTAGAGCGAGACGCGAAGGGCAACAAGTGGTCCGGCCGGGTCAAGTGCTAGAGCTTGTGGTCAGCACTCCGCGTGGAAGAGTGTGACTTGTGGGTCACCACTAGGAAGAGGACCGATGGCAACCTTAGAGCTTGTCTCAATGGGGCTAGCGTATTGGCAAGCACGTAAACCTCAGGATAAAAATCATTGTGTCATCCTTGTATCCCCATTGGTTTTCATCCTCGTTACACAAGCTTGTATTTACTTCATTTACAGTGTGCTTGTGTAGTTGCTCTTGTAATAGTTAACTTGTATAGTTTGCTAGTTATCTTTTTACTTGTGTAGCATAGAAGTAGCTCCCTTGCGTGACTAATTCGGTTTGACTAACCTTGTTAGTCACATTGCTTAGTTTGTGTAGCTAAGAAATTTGCGCTCTATAATTTGGCTTGTGTAGCCTTATTATTGAGCATTGCTAGTGAGCTTAGGTGGCTTTGTGCATTTGCTTACTAGCATGTGTAGGAGCTCTCTTATTGCTTGAAGTACTAGTAGCATAGGTTTGTGTGACCTTGCTTCTAGAATTGGTTAGGTGAGCTCTAACTAGCCCAGCATATTTGTTGCCTAATTTGGATCTCTATAAGGTGCTTGTGAACTTCAATAGAGAGGTGTAGTCTTGGCTAGTCCGATTATTTTAATTTCACATTTGTTTTGGTTAGCCGACACGATTAAATTTAGAAAGGACTATTAACCCCCCTCTAGTCCACCATCTCGACCCTACAACCGTTCAGGTACTTCATGGTTCTAATAGACGCATCCACATGATGGTCTCATGTGTGCCTTCTTTCCACATGGAACCACACTATCAAACTTAAAGTGCAACATCCTAAACATCAAATCCAGTCAATTCGAATGGATAATGCCACTAAATTTTCTCTCGTGCCTTCAATGATTATTGCATGACCTTAGGAATTCAAGTTCAGCACTCGGTCCCATATGTCCATACTCAAAACGGGTTGGTCGAATCTCTCATCAAGAGAATTAAAATTATTGCAAGACCATTACTATAGAATTGCAATCTACCAACCTCATGTTGGGGTCATGCAGTCTTACACGCTGCGACTTGATTCAATTGCGTCCAACTACATACGATGCAACCTCGCCATTGCAACTAGTACCTAGAAATCCCCCAAGCATTTCTCATCTACGAAAGTTCAGTTGCGCTACATATGTACCGATCTCGCCACCGTAGCATGCAACTATGGGCCCTCATAGGAAATTAGGGATCTATGTGGGATATCAATCTCTGTCGATCATAAAATACCTGGAGCCCACCATAGGGGACCTATTCACGGCCTGGTACACTGATTGTATCTTCAATGAAGATCATTTCCCGGTATTAGGGGGAGAATTCAACAACCACAAATAATGCCACGAAATCAACTGGGATTCCACAGACATCTCAAACTATGATCCATGTACTTCAGAGACTGAACTCCAAGTTCAGAAAATCATTAATTTGCAACACATTGCAAATAATACGCTAGATGCATTTACTAATTATAGGGGTGTCACAAAATCCTATAATCCTATGAGAAATACGCCAGAAAGAGTAGAGGTACCAAATAAAACTACTCAACTCCCAAGTAAGAGGGGGAGAAGTATGGCTATTTCCATGGATGCAGCTTCTAGCAAGCAAAGGAAAAAGAAGAACAAATCATCCAACCCAGTAAATGCAACTCAACCCCAAGTTGAGGAACACCCTGTGGAGGTTCAACCTTCATATCCCACATCAACATTGCACTCAATTACTAATGTTGGGACATTGGAATGCCCTGATTCAACCATTTTGGGAAATGATGATGCTTCAGAAAGGCTACATGAAATTTCCATCAATTATTTCGAGTCTAGAGAATCATATGACCGAAAGACTGCAATTGTCGATATTTATTTCTCCTCAATGATTGTTGAACTCCTCTAGAATGATCTAGATCCTAAGACCATGGTAGAGTGCAAAAAGCGCTCGGACTGGAATCAATGGAAGGATGCAATCCAAGCAGAAATATCCTCGCTCTCTAAAAGGAAGGTATTCTCTCAAGCAATACCTACACCTCCAAGAGTCTTCCCTGTGGGACTCAAATGGGTTTTCATCTGGAAATGGAATGAGAACAATGAGGTGGTGAGATACAAAGCGAGGCTTGTAGCACAAGGGTTCACGCAGAGACCCAGCATTGATTTTAATGAGACATATTCTCCAGTTATGAGTGGAATAACATTCCAATATCTTATATCTCTGGCTGTACAAAATCGTCTATCTATGTAGTTGATGGACGTAGTGACTGCATATCTTTATGGGTCACTTGATTCGGACATATATATGAAGGTTTCTGATGGAATCTCTATACCGAATCAAAACGCAAGTCGCAACATGTATTGTGTAAAGTTTCAAAAGTCACTCTATGGCTTAAAGCAGTCGGGAAGGATGTGGTAGAACCGACTTAGTGAATACCTTCTGCAGAAGGGATACACTAACAATGATGATTGTCCATGTGTCTTCATCAAAAAGTCCCAAATGGGATTTTGCATTATATCTATGTATGTTGATGATTTAAATATTATTGGCAACAAACAAGATATTGATGAGGCATGCAATCATCTTAAGACGGAGTTCAAGTTGAAGGATTTGGGTCACACCAAATTTTGCTTAGGCCTACAGCTTGAGCACCTTCTGATTGGAATTTTTGTGCATCAATCTGCCTATATCCAGAAAGTATTGGAGAAACTCAATATGGACAAATCATATCCCTCCCAAACCCCGATTATTGTTCGGTCTTTAGAAATGGAGACCGACCAATTTAGACCATAGGATGAGGGGGAGGGAATTCTGGGACCTCATGTTCCATATCTTAGTGCCATTGGAGCAATAATCATTATATGCTATATCTTTCTCCTTATTTTTCCACTGGGTTTTAAGGAGTTTTTAATGGCATATCTACCTGTATTCTTCCTCGTTTTTATCCTGCAGGAGTTTTTGGAGGAACAATACCATTCATTGATCTCAAGGACGGATTCGATCAAGGGGGGAGTGTTACAAATATCTTTCAACGGGTGATCTCAACTGCCTCCTTAGGATTCCTCTCCGTCAAACTCCTACCGCACAGTCTTCTCGTATGTGGGAAGTTCCCCCGCATGACCGCATGCAAACGGGAAACTCCCCACAGCCACGAGACATGCGTTGTCGTGACTTGACGGGAGAGTTTCCTCCCCGTAACCTCTCCCTCACACTATGTATAAATATCACCTATGATCAATGGAATAAATAACTGGTTCATTTGCCATTCCCCTTGTCTCTGTTTACTTTACTCGCAATTCTACTCTCAACAATTATGTCTTTGCCGATGACGGGCAGGTTCTTGGTGCCTAAGTAATCGAGTTTGAACTTGAACTCAATGTAACTGGTGTCCATCATCATATTTGGCACGAGATGTGAGGGGCTGTTATACTTTTGGTATATGTGAACGGTTATATATACTAGCAAATAAACACGTGTGACACGCACGTGTTTTTGGAAACTATTTGAAATGCAATGGAAATGCTAATTGAATTATCAATATACAATAAAGGTAGATGGCAAGTGCTTGATCTATTTGATCGGGTCATGTAGAACAAGGTTCAAATTGTTTGTTTGTTAGGATGCCTACGTTGCATATATCGCTGCACTTTGATTTGACACCTTTTTAAATGGCTCACCCCTATATTATTCTATTTCCATACTTCTGTGGATCCATCCTCATATAGTTGGAGAATCCCCATCCTTGTATGGTTGGATAACCCGTCATAGTCTCACTTGTGGTACCGAAGGATCAAGGAGGTCAGAGAAGAGAGCACTTATCTTGGAGTGAGCTTACTACTTTTATGTTTTCAGCAGTTATCCTTTCCATACTTGGCTAGTATTAATTTATTTAGCATGTCCATCTAAACATAACTGTTTTTTGCTCCATAAACAGCGTAACTTTTTTCCTTTTTGGCCTCATAAGGGGCAGTTCGGGGGGGGGGGGGGGGGGGGGGGGAGCAGCTCGGGAGGGGTGCGCCGGCGGCCTAGGCGGGGGCCGCACCGGCGAGCAGCCCGTTGCTACCGCGAGCGGGGGTGCACGGCTCGGGCGGGGCAACGCCGCGAGCAGCTCGTGAGGGAGCGGCGGCGAGCGTCTCGTTGCTGCCCGAGCGAGGGCGCATCGTATGGAGCGGGCTGAGCGATGTGGGGCAAGCGGTTAAGGATAAGCAACGAGCGAGTGGAGGAGAGCGAGCCACGTCCAGAGGTAAAGTGAAGGGTCGGACGCCCGACATATATCATTACCGACAAAACATTGACTCGATATGTTTTTTTTTGGGTACCCAGTGAAATAGACAAAATTTCGTATTACTAAAATTTGTTTGCGAAAGCTATGTTGTATCCGTCTATTTCAACACTGAATTTTTAAAAGCCACCAAGCTGGGGAAAAAACTAAATCAATCTTATTCTTGTTTTAGTTACATAGTATAACAAGCCGACAAATCTTTGAGATTGACAAAATTACCATAGGCTCGACGGAAACATCGTCTACCGTTGAAATCACAATGTCGTTAAATCATACAATATTCGCTTCCACGGGGAGTCGAATTGAACTCAAGACCTAAGATGCAACCAAGGCTCTTCTAACTATTATGCTACATGCCCTTTCGTAAACTAAACCAATCTCGATGAATTAGACTGCTTTTAATAAGGTTTATTTTGACAGGGATCCAGATTCTCGTATAAACGTTCCGGATCCAGATTCTTCAAAAAAAATGTTTCTTGCAAAAAAACAAATTCACTTATTGGAACCGTTTGGTTGACTTAACTGATTCGGATTCCATGTGTTATCCATCCGTCAGCAGGCCCCACTCCATCTTCCTCGCACACCTATAGTCCGTAACAGGGAGGCGTTCCCTCGCACCTGCGCCGCCGGGGAGGAGCTCCCTCGTCCGCGCTCGCACCCCCGCAGCTAGGGAGGAGCTCCCTCGCCTGCGCGTCCACACGAGGGAGGAGCTCCCTCGTAGCTTCACCCGTGCCACCAGGAGTCCCATGTGCAAGGAGGAGTCTGTGGGACGTCGCTCGAGGACGACCTCCTGAGTTGGAAAGGAGGAGGAAGACTGAGTAGACGGAAGGCGAAACAGAACTGGTGAAACCAAGCAATCGCGGTTTCGTGTTCCTACGAAGGAAGTGCAAAACGGTTCCAATCCGATTCTTAGCTTTAGTATCCCGTTTGGAACCATTTCTCTTGATTCTCCCTAGAAACCGAAACGTTTCTCTAAACCAAATGGCACCTAAGAAGAAAATACTCCATCGTTTCAAAATGTTATGCGGATTTTGTAAAAAAATAATATTTTACAAACTTTGACCGGACATTATTCAAATTATATATAAGTTAAGGATATAAAACTTGCATTAAGCGACTTTGTATTCGATGGGCCTCTATGAAATAATATTGATTATATAGTACATAACAATATTATAAGAAATTAAGAATAAAAATATATATTGTATAACTTTTTCTGATTAAATATGGTTGTTATTTTAGTACAGATGGAGTATATAATAGTAAACACCTAAACTCACCTCAACAAGGATTTGTTGTTCCCAAATGGCATCGACATACATCAATAATTAGGCCTTGTTCGCTTGTCTTATAATCCGTACTTGTCATCTTGTTTTTTCACAACAAATCAGCTGGAACAATGTTTTGGCTTTTTTTCAGCGAAGGAACGAGGCCTTAATCTCAACCAACTAAGCTTGGCTTAGCTTCCTATTCCAAAGTTAAAAGTCAATGCTCTAAGCATACGCAGTTCTAAGGACATGCCCAACCTACTAGATGGTTTCTATGTTTACTAATCAGGGTGTTAACTAAGAAAAATGATGATGTGGCATTAGAACTAAAGAAGAGATAGGATAAAGTGTTTTCATAAATAAGGAACTATGGGCTTATTTGGGACTGCTCCAACTCTGTTCCATAAACTCTATTGTGGAGCAGCTCTACAAAAAACCTACAAATTCGGGAGCACTTATGTGCTCTCAACTCTATCTTTTTTCTTGAAGCAGAGTTTGCGGAGCTACACCTATTTTGCAAACAAAACGTCAAATGGAGCTAAAAAACGTGGAGCAGAAGAGTTCCAAACAAGCCCTAGATCTACGAGAGAACCAAGATATATGAAGAGAAGTGATGGGTAGATGATGGAGAGAGAAGACATATGACTAAATAAAAAAATACTATTGAAAAAACTATACCTTGAAATTATACTATATATGTAGTATCTATATGATTTGCATGTATAGAAATTACCTCATAATTCTGGATGGAGACTACTCTAAGGAAGTTTCTTATATACTCTGAAGAAATATTGCATAAGAAATTAATAGACAACTGAAGCCCACGAAGGAGGAATATTGCACAAAACAAGAAACGGCCCATGTACAAAGCACGCACGCAAAAAGGTCAAGAAGACCGGGGATGAAGTAGGCCAACTCGCAAGAATCATGTAGCCGCATCTAATTTTTTTAACACTTTTTTTAAACTAATTTTAAATCTAACACCGTTTTATTTTTTTTTTCCCAAAACTAACACTTTTGGCCACGCCTATTTCCCTGGCGCAGCGAAACGTCTGTGCCGCTCCATGCATGATGACGCAGTGAGAGGGATGACGTGACGACGACCGGGGCACTGACCGGTGATGTGGCAGAGTCTGCCGCGCCACCGATCTTGGCGCGGCAGTGACGCGCTCTGATCGGTGGCGTGGCAGAGTTGGCTAAAGGCCCACGGCTCAGTCCCGCCTACCTGCCGCGCTCTGATCGGTGGCGTGGCAGAGTTGGCTAAAGGCCCACGGCTCAGTCCCACCTGCCTACCGTGCCTGGCCGCCTGTCCGCCGCGCCTTCGCGCCCACCGCGTCTGCCCATCGCCCCACCTGCCCGCCACTCCCAAGTGCTGTCGGCGCCCGGCCCTCTGTTTTCGCCTCTGTCCCTCCCTCCCCTTCTATTCCCTGGCCGTCTTCCTCCCTCCTCGGCCTCGTTCAAGGTAATGACCCACTTTTTATTTTTGTTTGAATGGTGGATTGAAATATTATGAATGGGAGTTAAGATTAGGAGAAAAATTATGTTTGGGAACTATGGGCTATGGTTTGGAGGAAGATATTAGTTTGATTTTGTCGATGTTAAGGTTAATTATTTAGTTAGTAGTATGTTTACCATGTATATTTTTGTTGCTATAAGTGTTGGTTATATTATTTGAGTTGCAATACAAATGATTATATTTTACACTAATTTGCGTTGTTTTGAATAATGTTTAATTTGAACCGTTTTATTAGATGGAAGACATATTTCGGGAGCAGTTGTCGTAAAAATGGTGTCGTCCTAGAGAATTGTATCCCTACGATTCTAGCAAAGATGCCCCGTCCCTCCTGACCTCCCTGTCCCTAACTATGATTGTGGTTGTTCGGCCAACGTGTTTCAGTCAAGACATCCGAACACAGGGCTCGTTGCTTCTACCCATGCAATCGTTTTAATGTAAGTAATTGTTTCCGTATATTTTTTTCTTGATTTGTATTACTAGGTTACTAATATTTTGTTGGAATTTTGTTGTGTAGGCCCATGAGAGATGTTTTTTCTCTTAGTGGATCGACGGTGCAGACAAGTTTGACCCCACGTACCTCCTTTTCGACGATTGGTGGAGAGGACGACATACACGAGAGCACTTCGAGCGGTGGGTTCCACCTCCCCCTAACCCCCCTCCAATGATGACTAAGGAGAAGCACTTAGCTATAGTTAGACGACTCAAGGAACCTCCTCTGTGCGATTGCGGAGATCGAGCTATGATAAACCATAAGAGTACGTTGGAGTTTGTGTGTCCAAACAAGCATGAAGTAAGTGCAAAGTGTATGTGTTGAAATGTTGAGCTATATGTGTTCATGTACTAAAGTCGCCTTATTTAGGTGTTTTCAATGGCGAAGTGTCATTTCAAGGAGTAGCTGTATGGTCCTAAGAACCAACGGCCGAAAGAACCGCCAAAGGTTAAGGAAAAGAAGAAAGAAAGGGTAATTTACAAAGCACCTCATGATGTAGACTAGGCCCGATCTTCCAAAAGGTATGATAGCGTCGATTGGTGGAGACTCGACGTTCACGATCTAGGCTTCGAACCAAAACTGATTCGGACCCCCACAACTGTTACACCACTGCTCTGTTGGTTATCAACCACGCGAACGCGATTGACCTCGCCAAGAAGGCTTTCCTGCAAGCGAATCGAGAACACAAGCAAGAACGGGATGAACGCAATTTGAAATTGCAAATAAATATGAGGCTTATGATAACGAGGAGTTCAAGTCTTTATTCAAAAGGACTAATCGCCACAGGCGAACAAGATCAAGAACTGGAATCCTAATTCACAGCAAGCGGCCTTGGCGGCGACAGTTGCAGCAAAACAACGTCTGTTTCACGAGGAAATCAAGAACTAAATAAAACCCAAACCCTAAAGAGAGCGACGGCTGGTATTTATAGAGTCTTGGATGTTACCCCCCCTGGACGCGCCCCCTAGTGAGCCCAAACATGATACACGGTCCAACAGACCAAAAGACGGTGTCGTAGCATCCTAATAGATTCTGGACGCTGACTTGTTTTGATGATTCCCATTGATTCCGAAGGGCTTTTGATGTAAGACCAATTGGGTTGGATTCCTTATTTAATTAGCTTTCCGTCCATATGTGGATCATCAAAAATGGAGTCCAGATGCGTCCTAGGTGACCAGTTTAAGGCAGACTGGTCCTGAAATCCGAGATGGGCTCGAACTTCAGTTGGACTGGGCTTCCACCATAAAAAGATGAATTGGACGCCCATGTTGGACCTCCTCTTTTCCTTGGCTTGTATGCGATGAAGTAGTGATGTCCTCATCATCCTTCCTTTCTTGAATTGAAGTCGTCCTCGACTGAAGTAGATTATCTCCTCCATTGGATGACAACAACGATGGTTCCGGAAGAAGACGTTCATCTTGGCGCCCCATCCTTCGCAAAGGCGGCTGCCATGGTGGCTTCCCTATTGGGAATTCATCCTCCTTTTCCTGCAAAAGGTTAGTACCAACAAGAGACATAGCATTAGGAATAGGACCAAGTGGATATATAGATGATGTACAAGTTAGAGCATAACATTGTTCATCATGAACAGCAAGAACATATTTTAGAGCAAATAAAACTTCTTTCATGTTACTTAAAGGTTCATTTAATGGTTTGCTAGAGTCGTTATCAAGGCATTTCTTTTTCTTTTTAGCAAGTTCCTTTTCATATTGCACAATTTCAGCAGGTGTTAAAGGAAGTAAAGCAATGGTCTTTCCTTTAAACATAAAAGTATATCTATTTTGCCTACCATGGTTTACAACATTATTATCATATTGTCAAGGACGACCTAACAAAAGTGAACAAGCTTGCATAGGCATGACATCAAAATCAGTATAATCATGGTATGACCCGATAAAAAATTGCACACAAGCAGATTGTGTTACCTTTGCCTTACCACTATTGTTGAACCGCTGAATATGGTACGAATGTGGAAGAGCACGTGTAGATAAACTAAGAGTCTTGACAAGCTCAGAACTTACCAAGTTATTGCTGCTCCCTCCATCAATTATAGTACGAACACTGAAATTATTGACAATGAGGAACATTTAAAACAAATTATGGCGTTGTAGCTTGTCTACTGGCTTAACTTGTGTACTTAAAACACGCTGAACAAGGATTAATTTATAGTCTGCAGTGCATGCCACACTATCAATTACCTTATCATGATCGTCAGCACTATCCGCAAATTTATCTGCATAAAGATCAGTTGCAAGTGCAAATTCATTCTCTTCATCACTAGCACTAGCATACCCGCCATCATCAGTAGCAATATATGCGCATTTGCTGGGGAATTCTTTAGCAATATGTCATATGCCCTTGTAGTGGTGGCACACAACTTTAGAAGAGCTGCTAGAGGAAGGCGTAGCAGATCTACTAGAAGGAGGTGTGATAGGAGAACTCTTCTTTACAGGCGCTGGTGGTGTCTGCACATTAGAAAATTTACTCACCTCGGTTGGACGTGAAGGAATGGATGGAGTCGCAGATGGAGTTGTGGATCGCCTAGGTTGTCGTCCCTGTACTTCCCTTTCAGCTTTAATAGCATAATGATATAATTAGAAAAATCTAGTCCATTCTTTATAGTCAAGAACATCCTGTATTTCATGATGCAAACCTCCAAAAAATCTAGAACGCTTATCCGTATCATCCTCTTGTATGTTACTACGTGCTAGACCAATTAAAAGCTCATGATAATATTTCTCAATAGTTTTACTACCTTAATTTAAACATTGCAGTTTTAATCGTAGATAACGCTGATAGTATAGAGGAGGAAATCTCGATTTCATTCGTCGTTTAAGTATAGTCCAGGTTTGAGGTATTTGAACATCAGCATTAGCATTATTGTAAATATCATTCCACCAGAAAAGAGCAAAACTAGTAAACTCACTAGTAGCAAGTCTAACTCTATATTCTTTAGGTACTTGATGGGAGCTAAATTTTTTATCTACAGCCATCTCCCAATCTAAATATGCTTCAGGATCAGCAGAACCAGAAAAAGGAGGTATCTTAAACTTGGTTTTAGAGAAAGAATCATTATTACCTTGGTTGTTACCTCCCATACCACGTCGGTTAAAGTCCAACCGATTACGGTTACGTGTATCCTCAGCACGTCGTTGAGCTTCGGCTTCAGCCTCCACATTGCCATCGTCCTCCTTAGAGAGATCATCATCATCATCTTCAGGACGTGGTTCAGGATGTCGTTGTTCAACATCTTCAATCCTCTTGGCCAAATTGGTGATTTGTTGAAGGATCTCATTGAACTTGTCATCAAGAACGGTACGAAGCTCATTCTTAGAAACACAGTCATTGAAATCTATAGGTGCGTCCTCGTTTCCTTAGCCGCTGCCTCGAGCTTTTCCTAACATGGTTAGTAGAAAGGAAAAGACAACATAAATAGTATTATCCCTACCAACTACTTAGGTTGTGGACAAGAAAAGATAAGACACTCAACTCTCAAGCGTCTTACCATAGTCTTAAAAGTGTTCTTACCAAAGCAACAGACGGTGCAATCGATCGGTGACTGTGATATCGTTGTAGCTTGAGTGTAACAGTTGCAAGACGAACCTGTACTTGGTTAAAAGAAAGTGGAGCTTAGACAGGCACAATATAGTAGCAAGGAATACCAAAATTCGCAACTGAATAGCAAAGCTGAATAAGTATCACAAGTATTTGTCTTAGTTGCTGGCCTACTCACGTTCTAAGTACCAGATGTATCAAGTGATGTGAACAGCAAAAATATGATTAGGAACAAGTTAGAAATCAGCACACGTAAACACAGCTCAAATGGCGCTTTCTATGTGCTCCTCTAGATATTGTTCCTCTTTTGTTCCTTTTTTTTTACTTTTTAGGCTGTCGTTGTTTTTTTGAGAAATTTTGACTTTTTCATTTAATTTTTTTGATATTTTTTTCACTTAGGAGCACAAAAGAAGTAACCACAGAAAATATGAGCTTAAACAAGAGAAAGACGTGGCCTATGGAATTTCCAGAAGACATGCTCGAAATCGATAAAAACCTTATGACCACAAAAAGAGGATCTTGTGACCACTTTTTGACCAAAATAAAAATCTCCGACCTTGACAAAGCGAGGATGGACGGATCCGAAATTTTTTTCTGATCGATTTTGATATATGGAACGTCGAAATCCGAGTTCGTATGCGAAAACTAGACCAGTTTTACGAACGTACTCCGAATTAGAGAACAAAATGGAAACAATGCGCGCAAAATTAGCCACGGCAGCAAGGATTTGATGGAAACAGTGAAGACAAGTGTAACAAAAAAAGATGGCGTGGACTAGGGTTTGATGGATACAAAGAAAACTCAACAAGACTTAGAGATGTTCACGGATTATGATAAAAAAACAAAGGGGAAAACACAAACTAGACTAAAAATGATATAAAACCAGCAACCAGAACTTGACCTAGGACACAAACTTAACAACGCGAAACAGAGACGAAATTGCACGGTACAACAAGGCAATAGGATAGGAAATATGTGGCGGTGTATATTTTTTTTGCTTTTTGTGGACTATAGGTAATACAAAAACAGTAACAATCTAAAGGGGAAACAAAGTTATATCTAACGGGTAACAAGGTCTCTGATACCACTTGATGTAGACTAGGCCTAATCTTCCAAAATGTATGATAGCGTCGATTGGTGGAGACTCGACATTCACGATCTAGGCTTCGAACCAAGATTAATTCGGACCCCCGCAACCGTTACACCACTGCTCCATTGGTTATCAACCACGCGAACACGATTGACCTCGCCGAGAAGGCTTTCCTGCAAGCGAATCGAGAACACAAGCAAGAATAGGATAAACGAAATCTAAAATTGCAAATAAATATGAGGCTTATGATAACGAGGAGTTCAAGTCTTTATTCGAAAGGACTAATCGCCACAGGCGAACAAGATCAAGAACTGGGGCCCTGATTCACAGCAAGCGGCTTTGGCGGCGACAGTTGCAGCAAAACGACGTCTGTTTCACGAGGAAATCAAGAACTAAACAAAACACAAACCCTAAAGAGAGCGACGGCTGGTATTTATAGAGTCTTGGACGTCACCCCCCTGGACGCGCCCCCTAATGGGCCCAAACACGATACACGGTCCAACGGACCAAAAGACGGTGTCGCAGCACCCTGACAGATTCTGGATGCTGACATGTTTTGACGATTCCCATTGATTCCGAAGGGCTTTTTGACGTGAGACCAATTGGGTTGGCTTCCTTATCCAATTAGCTTTCCGTCCATATGTGGATCATCGAAAACGGAGTCCGGGTGTGTCTTGGGTGACCAGTTTAAGGCAGACTGGTCCTGGAACCCGAGATGGGCTCGAACTTCAGTTGGACTGGTCCTCTTGCGTCGCTGTGGCGGGCTGGGCTGGCGCACTGGACCCTACAAAATGGGTTGAGGCAATGGTTGTGAGATCCCTTTTAGGAACTGTGACACCGCCGCTGCAGTGTGCGTTGTGCTCTGGCCAGCGTCGTCGTGTACCTCCGGGCTGATGGTGTGACAGGCGCTGGTCTGGCCCGGGTCCTGCAGGTGGAGTCCATCTGTCATGCGTTGACTGCGCGAGCAGTTGGTGGGCGTTCCGCAGGCGCAGCGTCTGGAGTAGACGAGCCCCGGGCGGAAGCGCACCACCTGGGTGCTTCTAGCCGGCTGTGCATGCTTCCGATGCGGGGGGAGGACACATGGCCGCCTGGAGTAGACTCGCCCCTTGCGGAAGTGACACACCGCAGCGAGGCGTGATCGCTGCGGTGTCACATTGTCGTGGTCGCTGACGGGAGGACCCTGCAGATCATTCATGCAAGAGAGAATCGCAGCGGTCGTCAGCGTCTCCGAAGATGAGTCACTCGGTGGTGCGGACATGGACGGCGCTGCGGCATCAGGTGTGGCGTTCAGCTTCCAGGGCGGTGAAGTTGAGAGCGAAGGAATGAAAAGTTGTTCATTGAAATGACTTTGATTAGCACGCACCTTGGGAGGGCTTGGTGATGGGTGATGGTTGTTGTCGCCGCCGTGGAAGTCAGGCGACTTGCAGCGTAGGCGCGGTGACGGGGACATGGAGAGCGTCGTTGTGGTCCTTGGCTCTGAGCGCGCGTGCCTGTGCGGCCTCCGGTGTTGCGTCCGTTCCCTGCTGCATCCCCTGGTTCGGCGCTGAACATCTCCCGGGCGACCGGAGTCAGCGGGCTTGGTGAATAGGTGTCGAGTCCGCGTGTCTGCCCCACGACCAGCAGCGTCACCTGGGGCAGAATGGCTGGCGCCATGGCCAGCATTGTTGCTCGGGGAAGAAAGGCGGTCGCCATGGCCAGGAGCGACGTCGTGTAGAGGGCGACGACGACCCCCGTGTTCGGGGCTCCGGTGCCGACGTCCACCATGCCTCGACTCCGATCGCTCCCGCTCATGGTCCTTGGGCGCCCACGATAGGCTACAGGCAAGGCGCGAGTACCAGTTGTCGCCCTGGCGCTCCCGGCGTCCACGACGGTCGTCGTCATCGTCGCGGTGGCCGCCGCGGAAGTCGGCAGGTGGAGGGTCGTGGCGGTCGCGCGGCGTCCTTTCACCATCGACGACCCCGTAGTCCCACGTGTACACGCGGGGAGCAGCAGCCCGTCCATCTCTACCCGGAGGATCCTCCACTAGATCGAGGTGCACCAGCACCCTGAAGGTGAGGCCCCGGTGGCCGCGCGCGGGCTGCGCGCTGTGGGACTCTGCTTTCCTACAGGACAATGTGAGCCAGGTTACCTTCGGAATGTCGGACGGATTGTGTGTCCAGGCCCAGACACAGAGTGCCCTGGTGTCGGTGCGGTCCAGCGACGCCTTCTCGACGTAGTCGAGATCGCCGGCCCTTGCGATAGCCCTCTTGGCGATGCTCTCATTCCAGGCGTGAAGGGGGATGCCCTCGAGGCACAGGCGAACTCGGAACTTGAGGTCGCAGACGTCGCCGTGCGTTACCAGCTGCCACGGCCTCGTGTGGATGTCGAGGTTGCGATAGGGGAAGGTCCCCTGCGCCACCGCCTCGTCGCGGTGGTGGCGGTGCCTGAAGTCGATGAAGAAGTCCTCAGGGGCATGCCTGACGACGGTGACATCCTCCGGGCGAACTAGAAACTGGTGGCAGATGGCCCTCTTGATGACCTCCGGCTCCACCACCGGCCGGTCCCCCCCCCCCCCCCCCCCCCCCCACCCACCCACCCACCCACCCAGCCATACCACCATGCCTTTACTGTGCCAAAATGCAATGTAAAATGTAAATACACCCTAATTCTTGTACTGTGTCTCCACCTTGTTACCATTTGCTCTCCATCCCGAGTCAAAGTTTTCAATGTTGTAGCTTATAGGAAGGGATATCCTCTGACTCCTGTTCACAATTAACGGATTCTTCTATTACTTAAAACTTGGGAAGTTAATGTATTTTGTTCTCGTATTAATTATAGATCCATTTTTAGAAAGTATCCATTTTACCCCTGATAACTGAAAGGGAGGGAACACTAATAAGTTTATATTTTCCCTACTCATTACTGTATTCTGATCTTTCTCTTGCTGCTTTCAGTTTAATCCAGAAATGTCAACATCACCAGCTATCGTCACCTACTATTTTGTGCTCTTTTGATTATTGTTCGATAAGGTGATTATTTGATTCAATATATCTGTCTTATGGCCTTAGGTAGGGCTTGAGGGCAGTGCCAATGGGCAGTGGTGGATAGACAGTATTGGCAAAACACTTGATGAGGGGATATCCTTCCACAGAGTTGGTTCAAGGCAGTTGGCAGGATTACTTATTGCTGCATGGTACTGACTAATCATGAATCATTCTTAATAACACATTGTAAATTTCTGTTCACATGGTTATTACAGTTTGCGCTTAAATACTTTTCTCATCTCATATTTCCACATTCTACGTCATGATTATCTGAAGGGAAAGTGATGACCTTAAGCCACATGTTGGTGATGTTGATGCTGCTGCAGTACCATATGGCTTTAGGCGTGCTATTGGCAACAAGGTAAGCGATTGTCAAGGCAACTTCACTTTCTTGTTTCTGATGAAGGTACCAGGTACCATGTGTCTGATCTGTGTCTTACCACTAGGCATCCCCTAGCTCTCTTCTGCACAATATAAAATAAAAGAAAATGTTTGCAGAAAAAGGAAAAGAGAAACTGGCAATCTGCATGGTATTTATTAGAGTTAATGCATAAATGCAAATATAGAATCTGTAAACTTATTAAAATGTGCTGTTCTTTTTGTGGCTGTACCATGAAGAAGCAATGTGTCCGCCTGTGTTAGAACAAAAGAATTCTACTGACGGCTAAGTTTGAAAGGTTCTAACTTCAGTAATCCGCAGATAAACTCTTGAAACTATATATTTGAATTCAATAGTTGATAATTAGCTTTTTCATGCCTGTCAAAGTTGTGCTCCAAATTTCCTTTGCCATTCCACACTATAACTATAAATGACAGCTGATGCTTCTTTCAGGGTGGTGTCGGATTAAGAATAAGAGTCTTTGATCGCAGGATATGTTTTGTAAACAATCATTTTGCTGCACATCAAGAAAATGTTAGCCGACGTAATGCTGATTTCGACCACATTTATCGGACAATGACTTTCAACAAACCTCATGGATCTACAGGTATGTTGTTGTCAAATGCGTCTTGGAAGTACTATTGTTTACTAACATTGCTATACATGACACCTATAACACATTTTCTTTGTTGTTGTACTACAGCTTCTGCTACATCGGTCCAATTGCATAAAGCAGTGAGTGTATGTGATCATCAAACTGTGTTCACAACAATAATTGGCTAGTTTTCCTCCTGGGAATGATATTGTTTATGTGTGCATACTGTAATAATGGCAGGCTAATGAAAATCAAGCCGATGAAGGTAGGCCTGAGCTGGCAGAAGCTGATATGGTTGTCTTTCTTGGTGATTTCAATTACCGACTTAATGGCATCACCTATGATGAAGCAAGGGATATGGTCTCTCAGAGGAGCTTTGATTGGCTTAGGGAAAGGGATCAACTTCGAGCGGAAATGAAGGCAGGAAATGTGTTTCAAGGAATGCGTGAAGGTCCAATCAAATTTCCTCCGACCTACAAATTCCAAAGACACCAATTGGGTCTCTCAGGTACTGTATTTGATGCTTATAGTACTTGCCTGTTATATATGTCCATCTTTTGTTACATGGACAGTTCCAATTCATTTTTTCATGGTTTATTCGTACCACCTGCTTTAGATATGAGTTTGTTCCATCATCTCCATGCAGGGTATGATTCAGGCGAGAAGAAGAGAATACCTGCTTGGTGCGATAGAATACTATATCGAGATAGCCGTTCAGTATCAATAGCTGAATGCTCATTAGAGTGTCCTGTTGTTGCTGCAATTACAGCGTAAGATTTCACAGAGCCAAGCGTTTTTGTATTTTGATCATTTTTTGGTGTGTTGAGGAAGAGAACTACTGGAGTTATGTGATCCTTCTTTTGTATAACTATTCCCTGCAGAATTAATTTGTTGTTTTTTGCTCTTTGATAGGTACGAAGCTTGCATGGATGTCATAGATAGTGATCATAAACCTGTGAGATGTACATTTAGCGTTGATATTGCAAGAGTAGATGAGCTGATAAGAAGGCAAGAGTTTGGAAAAATAATCGAATCTAACAAAAAAGTATGCTCTTTGCTTCGAGAGTTGCATTTTGTTCCAGACACTATCGTAAGCACAAACAACATTATATTGGAAAATCAAGAAGATGTTATCCTTCAAATAACTAATAATAGTGAAACTAGTAAGGCTGCTTTTGAAATCCTGTGTGAAGGCCAATCAATCAGAAAGCAAGATGGAACTAAATCTGAGCTGCTCCTAAGGGCATCCTTTGGCTTTCCACTTTGGCTTGAGGTAGAGTTACTCTTTTTTTAATCTATATGTACACTGCTATTGTTCTTTTTTGTATACTTTGTCGCCCTATTAGATCTCATTTGCTATATCATACTTACTACTTAGATATTGTATGCCATAGCTTCAGCTGAATGGCATTTTGGCAGGAACCCCTATAGTTGAAGCCTATATTAGGTTCCCACAACATTTTGCTTGCAGGGTGCTTGTCCTGCTTTCATGAGAAAGTAAAACATAGTTCATAGCTCTTCCAGATGGATAATGTGACCCCCTTATTCGTTGGGTGTGTTCTGATCATAATTTTGCTTGTAGGAAATTATCGTGTTCATTTGTCATTTAGTTCCAAACGCCGAGCGTAGGTTTTTTGAAACAAAAATGCCAAGCATAGTTAATGTAGCTGTTCTGTATGCTAGAAACATAAAACTTGGAGAACCGTGGAACTTGTTTTCCACTTGTGTGACATATTTTTCTAGCAGATACTCTCTTTGGGAACTATTTCTTTCTGGTTTCCTAATTGTGAGAAGCAAAATCTGATCAATCGCAAATTATAATGACTTGTACCAAAACTGTTAATCAATTATCAAGATGCTGAATTTGGTTCTATCGGTAGCTTTTTATATAGCCGTTTTGCAGAGATATATTATTGGGCAAAGACATACGAACTTATGACAAGTCTGTAATCAGTCATTCCATATTCTTTGTATTGCATACTTCAAGGATTCCCCCCTTTTCTGTATTTATACTCTGCAATGTTAAATAGGTCCAACCATCAATCGGTCTCATCGAACCAGGAGAAACAATGGAAGTTGCTGTGCATCATGAAGACTTCTTCACACAAGAAGAATTTGTCGACGGAGTACAGCAAAACTGGTCGTGTGAAGCCACCAGAGATCTGGAGGTTGTTCTTTCGGTGAATGTCACAGGCAGCTCCTCGACTGAGGCCGTCACACACAGGATCACTGTCCGGCATTGCTGCCCGGTGCCTTCAGCTCCCCCGCCCGTTAACCCACACTCTATTACTGAATCACCAAGTGATGCTGAGTCAGGTTCCAAGAATAACCAGTTGAATCACTTGCTACGTTCTGATTTTGCAAAATTTGGCAGCTCAGAGGTGCATGACTTGTGCGGTGTGCGAAAGCGAAGCTTGTAAAAGCGAGTTTAGTTTCTTTTTGCTTGGTGTTGTAGTTCTCCTGTCCGAGTGTTTAGCCGGTGGAGTCTTAGATTTCTTGCCTAAGCTGGGGGAAAAGTGGCTCTGCTCTTCATCCTGTTCTGTACATATGCGTCCCTGATCTCTCACGTCTCACCGTTCTTTGCATATCAAATCAAAAAGGGGGAAAAAAGGGAGAAAGAAGAGGGTGTGCAGTTGTTGCAATTACCTGTAGTTAAAATTTTAAGTTAACCTTTTTTACCTTCTTAAGTAGTAGATGTGGCATTGAAATCATGTTGTTAGAGGGTGGATTATATAATTGTACAAAGGAGGTTGTGAGTTTGAAGTACTGACTGATCAATAGTCTGTATAGTTTACTTCATTGATTGAATCACGGTAGAGTGGTTTGTACACAAAGGCAATACATGTGACTTACAGGACATTCTCTTTGATTAATGAGACTGTAATCTTTTGTACAGAACCTATAACAACAATGTTCTATTTTCTTCTTTTCCCCATCCCACAATGCCCAATTGCAGCTCAAGCTCACCAAATACTACTGGCTTTCGGTTCAGAATGTTGGGAACCTGAAAGCACCATCTATGATGTCTGCTATACCTGTCAAGTTGCATCGAGTTGGATGATGCTTTGCTCCTACTGCACACACCTCAGTTGAGATACAGCTCAACGAGAACTGAAGCTGCTCCTATAACAACGCCAGACTGCTTTTTTTATTATTTATTTATTTTTCAGCGATAGCGTTCAATCCTTCATCATGAGTTTGTCGATGCTTGGTAGTCACTTCAACTGAACTTTGTCAGGCACTACACTTCAGCTCCCCCCTTTGACCTGTAAATTGCTTCAGAGTTGGTCTGCAAACTGGATTTACAAATCCTTCCACCCACCAACGCACCAACTGAAGATGACCGACCACACGAATGCTAGCGCGTTTGAGGTGGATAGAAGTTGAGCCAAGTGCAAGCGAAACAAACTTTTCAACTCCCCATTGAATGATGATGGCCTGGTGGGTCATGCTCACACACCCAAAATATTCAGCAGTTTTGACAACCAAACAGCTTAGGTTTGAAGTTTGAACCTGACAAGTTGACAGGTGATGGAGGCTAACATAGAATAGGAGAGGAGTAGGAGAGGTCCTGGTGTGCACTGTGCAGTGCAGTTAGGTTGGGTCAAAACTGGTACACTGAACAGTCCAAGCCCAGTGATGATTTGGTCATGATTTGGTGTGAGCCGGTCGGTACAGCTGCATCTCGTTTATTAGAGTACTGATGATGATAGTTGGGTTTGGCCAAGCTCACTGACCTCGCCTCCAATGATCAGGCATTTAGGTTGTGGATCCACTGCTGGTGAAAAGTTTTGGAATTTGGAAAAGGTTTGAGTTGGCAGGAGATTGCAAGGGTCCAGGGAGGTTCCTACCATCTGGAAAGCGAGACTTGTGGAACTACTTGTTTGCACGTCATGATAAATGTACAGGTTTATCATCTTGTTTAGTTTAACTATCTCCCTCTAAACGTAAAGTTAAGTTTATACATGTAACAAAGTACTGTTTGAACTACCGGTCTACATTAGCATGTGTAATGAAAAGGTGATCATTCATTAAAAAAAAGAGCAATGATGCGAACAGAACGACCCTGTCGAGACACGAGTACAGGTAGCGCTGATTGCACCCATTTCAGCTGCTCGCAATGTTTAGGACAGAGTCGCAGGTCGGCAGGACTGTGTTTCTTTTCTCATTCTAGCTCCGGCATTGGACGGCCAAGTGTTGCCTCCGTGCATGCATGATCTACCGACCTAATCGAAGCATCACGCTATCGGCATGAAAAAGGCTTCCATTCATTGCATCAGTTGGTCGGTGAGATATACAGTAGCTTAGCCTGTACGGCCAACAAAAGCCCAACCCTGCCGGCCGGCCCGCCGCCGCCGAGGCAGAAGAGGAAGAAGACAGCGATGGATCGCGTCGTCGTGGCATGGCGTGGTCCTCCATGCACGCTTCCCCGTTCCAGCAGCAAGGTCAAGGAAAGGAGCCCCCTTTTTTTCTGGTGCCGGCCGGTGCGCGCGGCGCGCATGAGCCGAGCCAACAAACGGGTGAGCGCCAGCCGCGGCGCCCGGCTGCTCGCCGTGCGTGGCCGTGGCCGTGCGGTGCCAGCTCCCGCGCCACCGCTACGGGGACGGGGCCAAGCGCGACGCCGGCTGGTGCGAGCGAATCCGCACCAGGCGTGTCCCCGTGGGGCTGCTGCTGCTCACGCGCCTTTCGCCTTTGCGCTAGTCACACGCGTCTCGTGGGTTTTTCTGGTCGGGGGCGTTTTTCCTGCGCGCGCATCGGCCTCACCACGCCTTTTTCCACCACCATGGAAAAAGTTGCAGACGGACTCGCACTAGATCGCCGAGCGCCACAAACTTTTGCTCCAGTTCTCACTGCTGAGGTGAAGTGGTGAACCCAGTGAGCCACACGCTACTACTCTTCTTCTTGGAGAGTCACTCTCGTGCATGTGTATGCACCGATGGATTCGCGTAAACGCATAACCTGATAGCGAAAACTGGGACAGCTGAGCATATCGCGCATTTGCAGCAAGGGAAGGGCAGCGGATCGCACGGGGACGTGTTGACACTTTGCATTATGTTTTGTCTGGCATTCTAGAAGAAGTACGACGATGCTGTTTCTTGTCCTAAACAACAAACCATCGCCAGTCGCCACGCTGAACCAAAGTGAGATCTCCCTGGGGCCTGGCCTCACTTTTTTACCTCCACTGGATTGGATAGCAGAAAAATGCACAAAATTTATTAGCAAGCAAGCAGTACACTGGTAGACGTTTTCTAGCTGTCTCACTTTCTAGAAGAGTCATGCTTCCACTAGTGGTGCTTGTTTATCCTCTTCTCATCTCAGGGCCTGTTTAGTTACCCTCCAAAATGTCAAATTTTTCAAGATTCTCCGTCACATCGAATCTTTAGACGCATGCATGAAGCATTAAATATAAATAAAAAATAAAACTAATTACACAGTTTAGACGAAATCCACGAGACGAATCTTTTAAGCCTAATTAGATTATGATTGGATACTAATTGTCAAATAACAACGAAAATGCTACAGTGTCGTTTTGCTAAAATTTTCGGCAACTAAACTGGGCCCAGCTTCACCAACCAGCCACTGAGTACACCTCATCTCATCAGCCTTCTTTTGCAAGAGATAAAGAAGCAAATAGCATGATCCCAGAACACAAGTGCATGATCAGCTCAGCATTCACGAACAGAACAAAAAGAAGAAGGAAAAAAAGCCAAAGACCAATGCCACCGGTATCACTCACTCATCTCCAGTATAATAATTGTGCAGTATACACACATCTATCATACAAAAAAAACAGAGAGAGACACCAAAGCATCATAAGGCCTAACCCGCCTACATCTGCACACCAACACAACACTGAAGATTACATACAGTCGGAGGACCTGACTATGACCGAGTTACATAGATAGCGGCAAGCGGCCGCCGTTGGAGGCGCCGTTGTAGGTCTTGCTGTCCTCTTTCCTCCGCTTCAAAACAATGCCCCATGTGACGACCTCCAGGATCACGGCGATGGCGCCCAGGATGGCGATCGCGATGATGTAGCCCGTCTTCCACTTCTGCTCCACGTCCAGGATCGACATGCCCTTGAAGATGTTGACGATGCCCAGTATGATGATGGTGTAACCGACCGAGTGGTGGTAGATGTTCCAGTACAGCCGGTACTTGTGGTCCTTCTTCGGTCTCAAGAAGAGCGCAAAGATCTAGTACATTGGGAGGGGGAAAAAGATCAGCTGGGGGTTTAGGTTTTTCATTCATCAGCTGGGTAAAAGAGCGTCATGAGAAGGATGTATGTATGATATTGCTATGTAGTACCTGCAGAGTACCAAGAGCGAATACTGTGATCCCAATGTTCCTGTGAAGCGAATAGGTGATTCCCTTGGACAGGTTTCCAAGATGAATTCCAGTTGCCCAGCCGGAGACTCCGACGCCATACCCGATCAGCTGGCAAGCTACGTGGAGGTAGAACCATGCTGGATCAGCGGATTTGAATGTCTTGAGGTACCTTGCGAAAATGGCACCCATCGGCAACAGAAGACCCCAGCTCACAGCATTCAGGATTCCATGAGTCTACATAAAGAACAGGACAAATGAGAATGATTTGATGAAATCAGAAAACACTGGACAGTACGCCCAAAGCAAAATCAGAAGTAACAGCTGTTAGGTGCTAAATGACAATACTAGCATTTTTAATGGAAACGGAGACACTATTTTCTTCGAAGGCTTCATCAGTTGTAACAACTCACAAAGCAAACTGGAGTAAGATGGTAACAGCTGTTAGGTGGTAAATGAGTCTACTGAAAGAATGGGACAAATGAGAATGACTTGATGAAATCAGAACATACTAGACGGTACACCCAAAGCAAACTGGAGTAAGATGGTAACAGCCGTTAGGTGCTAAATGGCAGTAATAGCATTTTTAATGGAAACGGAGACAATATATTTTCTTTGAAGACTTCATCAGTTGTCACAAACTCACAAGGCACCTACCAGGATACCTAGGCACTAGTACACTACTAGTATGACAGCAAGAATTATACTGTGAAATAAAAATATGCCAGCTGATTATCTTGACTGCATCGAATTGCCCTGATAGGTCAGAATAGCATGTTAGCCGCATATGCCTTTGTTCTTCAGAATCCAGAATACATGTAAATGCAAAAAACCGAGGCATTTAGCCACCAAAAAATGGTCAAATCCAAGCTGAACTGCTTATAAGTCCAACAAGGAAGGATGAAAATTGCGCCCCCTACACACCAAAATTCCAAGTGTACGGATAAGGAAGAGGGAAACTGGTGTAACTGCCACGCCTAATAAACAGTGTCAACAAACGCTGCCTGCCGTACGGACTAATACAGTTGATTAGCAGCTCTGAATCAATTCAACGCACCAGGACAAATTAGTTGAGACTATCGTAGAACACTTCACGAATTTTCTTTTCTCAGCTATACATACATTCGAAGCCTGGAATTTTAAAAGGAGTTCTTACCACTACATCAACATGCTGTTCATCGAAGAAGAAAAAAATCATGCGACAAACTTAATCTGTGTGGCTTGCTTTGTTTCAGAGAGAGGAATTATCTTTTCCGTTGCAGTAACGCTTGACGTAAATACAGTACTAAACTCATTCGCAAAAACAAACGTAAAACAGAAGAGCTCTTCTGATAAAAAGGTGATTTTTTTTTACTGAAAATTGAGTCAGGAATCGAATACTAGCAGAGTTGTGTTGTGAATGGGATCAAATTGACTTTGAAATTTTGCACCAGCGCAGGATAAGAATCGAAGAAACGAACAAATGGCTTATATAACACGAACAGACAAAGGGGGAGGAGCAACTCACATTCTTCTTCCTGAGGATGCTGCCGCCTCCGCTGGCGGCGGTGGTGGCCCCGGTAAGGAGGTTGAGCGTCCCCTTGGCGTTCATGCTGTCGCTGCCGGGCTTGGTGTCGTGCGGCCCGATCCCACCGGAGTAGGGGCCCACCTGCCAGACCTGGTTCACCTCGGCGCCCGTGCCGTTCTGCAGCTTGAGGGTTCCGAACACCTGGACGCGGCCGTCGGCGCCGACCTCGGCGGCGAGGTCGGACGTCTGGTAGTTGGGGAGAGGGCCCGGGTTGCCGAGCGAGTACCCGGAGATGCTGTAGGTCTGCACCTCGTACCCACCGCCGCCGGTCTTGGGGACGGCCACCAGCGCCTGCGTGCCGTCCATGCTCTGCGCCTTGGGGTTGAGCCCCCACGCGACCCACCCGCCGGAGGACGGCGGGGAGGCTACGAACGCCACGGAGAGGGAGGAGGCGGCGGCGTCGTAGGACCAGTGCAGCGACGCGCCGAGGCGGGGCAGGTCCGCGCACGCCGCGAACAAGCGGTTGCCCGAGAACTTCTCCGCCGCGCAGGCGGCCGCCGCGTGGGCGGCCGGCGCGAACGCCGCCGCGGCGAGGAGGGCGAGGAGGAGCCGCGGGAAGGACATGGCCGCGGCCGCGCGGGGTCGGGGTTCTTGCGGGCGGGGCAGCGGCGGCACGGCAGGCAAGGAGGGGGAAAGGAGAAGCGCAGAAAAGGCTGCGGATTTTGGGTTCCGGAGTTGGATGGAGCTCGGAATGATGCTGCAGCGAGTGGTGCGGGTGGGTAGGGGGCGCGGTTAATAAGGAGGAGGGCACGAGGGCGGAGAGGACGGTGGACACGTGGTGGCCTGCGATTGGGCCCTGATTCACGTGGTCGTGGTCGTAGGGCCAGAGACCGGTACTTTTTCAAGCCGACAGTTTTTCGGCAGGACATGACTTTTTGGGAAATGTTTTACACGTTCCTTATTTTTTACAGCGATTGCATTTGGACATGTCTGATTAGTTGTGCAGTTGTAAGCGCAAGTTTACGCCATTGTCATGCATTGACTGTCTCAAGCTTACCTCTTTAATCCGTAGTTATTTAGTAGTAGTAACTTACTAAACATAGATCGAATCAATTGGCATCCTAAACTAATGATTCATTCCATTATCGGTGTTTGGTACGAATGTAGGAGTACGATTGTTAAGAGGGGATGGCAACTGAGTATGTTTGGATGCTCGACACGACGACGACGACGACGACGGAGCAGTGCCGTGCCCATGGCATGCGATGGCATGGCACGCAGGCAGGAATAAATTGGTGCCAGAACGACGCACGTTAGCCAGGTCAATGGTTACGCGTTGCTGCAGGTCTTCGTCATGGGCAGGGCTGCGGTGAATGCAGACGGAGACCAACAGGCCAACAGGCCAAGAGCCCAAGACGGCGAGACCTCACAGGTCACGCCAAGCGTTCCCACGCGCTGACTCGAACTAGATCTGCTTTGCTGTGTCATGAATGGACATTTGGATTTGACTGATCTGTCTTCATCAGATTGTTCTGAGCTTTGTTGAAGCCTCTCCCTTTCTCAAGAAAGATGTAGCTTGTCTGCAATTAAAATAGAATCGAAAGGTCCTGAAGTGGAACGAAATAGGTGTGTAACTCAATCTCATGGCTTTTCTTTTGTCAAAATGTGCCATAACATGTAACTGTTTATTGTGGCATGGTTTTCTAACTTTCTGGTCTTTTTTTCCCTGAATAAAGAGAGTTGACGATCGCTCTTTCATGGATATGGATATGCACTCATCTCACAACTGCTCTTTTATGAATATGCACTGTTCTCATGTTTTTGAATGAATATGAACCAACCTCATACCTTGTGGTCTGCTTTTCTACTCTGTACAGAGAGAGCTTGATGGCTAATTTTGTACCTCATGTTGGCATGGAATTTAGGACTTCAGATGAAGCTTGGGCATTTTGGCTGAGCTATGGTAGACAGAAAGGCTTTGAGGTTAGGAAAAAGTATACAAACAAAAGACCTTCTGATGGCAAGATTACATCATATAAATTTGTTTGTGCAAATGAGGGGTTGCCAAATAAAAGAGATCATTTAACAAAGTGCTCTCGAGCTGAAACTAGAACCGATTGTTAAGTCCACATGAATCTTAAAATTGTCCGAAAGAAGGAAACTTTGATAGTGTTTGACTTAGTTTTGGAACACAATCATGCACTACACCTGCCAGCAACCTTGCACCTAATGGCGTCACAAAGGAAAATTTCAGATTTACAAGCTTTTGAAATTGAAACAACAGATGATGCGGGAATTGGACCAAAAGCTGCACATGAGTTGGCTAGTCGTCAAGTTGGTGGTCCACTCAATCTTAGCTACACCCTTTGTGATCACAAGAATTATTTGCGTACCAAGCGCCAACGAGAGATAGCATACGGTTAAGCAAGTGGCATGCTCAAATATTTTCATGACAAAATTGCTGAGAACCCGTCGTTCCAATATGCACTGCAAATGGATTGTGAAGAACAAATAACAAACATATTCTGCCTGAGGCTAGAGCATTCCTTCTCCCACTATGTTTTGTGTTTCCTGAATGTGGGCCGCATCGAGTATATGGGCCGACGCAAAATTTGGACGGCTTCTGTCATTATTTGTTGCGTGTCGTCCGATGGCCGTGTTAGCAGTGGAATCTCTTGCTCAAGAAGAAGAACCGAATTCGATTGGAAATGTGATATACTGAATGTAATTGAAGGAAGTAACAGAAAAGTGTTTAACCGAGAAGTACTTGAACAGTAATGAACTCGTTACATTCCAGTCCGATCCCCTCGCCCTCTCATACGCTAGTCTTATACTAACATGTCTAAGCACTCCATTCTGGGTCAGACAGCTTGACGTTGAGCCGGTGCTCGCGGACGGGCCGGGCCTGCTCATTCGTGGGAGGTTCATCATCTTGTATTCCCGGAACCATAGAAGAAGTGCTGACAATCCTGCCTCCTTTGGAACCGGCATGACCCCAGGCCGGAGCCCTTGGAAAGCGCTGCTTCAAGTGCTCCAGTGGCTCCCAGGTAGCCAGCGACAGTGGGATTTGGGACCACTGCACAAGGACCTCCTCCACATGTGAAGCACCCGAAGTCCAGCGGCGATCTAGTATCTGCTGAGGCAACTGAAATTGGGCAAGCTCATCAGGAAGAGCATCAGACACTGGCAGCTTACCATGAGAAACTTTGAGTTGTGATACATGGAAGACTAGATGGATGGATGCAGAAGAAGGAAGGGCAGCTTATAAGTTGCTGCACCAATACGCTCTAGGATTTGGTACGGGCCAAAGAACCAAAAGGCGAGCTTCTGATTAGCATGACGGGTGAGTGAAGACTGCACATAAGGCTGAACCTTCAAGAAGACCCAATCACCAGCTGCAAAAGAACGTTCAGAACGTTGCTTATCGGCCTAGTGCTTCATGCGTGTTTGAGTCCGGTTGAGGTGTTGCTGAACCAAGGATGTCATCAGAGCTCGGTCATCAAGCCAAGAATTCAGATCAGCAACAGGTGTGGCAGTAGGAGGATGAAGGCCAAAGTGCCGGGGAGGAAAACCATACAGAACTTCGAATGGAGATCGACCCAAGGAGGAATGGTGAGAAGAATTGTACCAGAACTCCACGAGGGCGATCCATTGAGTCCACTTGGAAGGACAGGCGTGGGCGAAGCAGCGGAGGTAGGTTTCAAGACACTGATTAACACGCTCCGTCTAACCGTCCGTCTGTGGGTGATAAGCGAAACTCATACGCAAGGTGGTGCCCGCAATGCTGAAAAGAGTCTTCCAAAAGGCACTTGTAAAAATGCGGTCACGATCAGATATGATGGCTAGCGGCATTCCATGAAGCCGATAGATATGATCCCTGAAGAGGCGAGCCACCATAGCTGCTATGAATGGATGACGCAAAGGAATAAAATGAGCAAACTTCGAGAGCTTGTCAACCACCACCAGGAGTGCATTGGCTGAGCCGGAAGGTGGAAGCCCTTCTACAAAATCCATGCTGATGACTTCCCAGGTAGCCAAAGGAATAGGGAGGGGCTGAAGTAATCCTGGAGAACGAGAATGGTCAGGCTTGGCGTGCTGACAGATATCACAAGCTCAGATAAAATGTGTTGTGGTTGCATGCATGCTAGGCCAAAAGAAGAGCTGTCTCAACTTCTGATAAGTAACTGGTATGCCGGAGTGACCGCCGAGTGGACTGGAATGCAGAGCTTGGAGCACTTGATTCTAGAGTTGCTCACTATGGGCCAGCCAGATTCGACCTTTGTAATGGATAACTCCATTGCTGAGCGAATAATGTGGCAATGCAGCCGGATTAACGGTCAGCTGAGACAAAATCTCTTGAGCCAGTGGGCTTGTAGAATAAGAGCTGGCCACATCGGACAACCACTGTGGTGAAGAAGAAGAGACTGCCATGTAGACTTCCTTAGTATCTCGGTGTGACAAGGCATCAGTGGCGGTGTTATTGGAACCCCTTTTATACACAATCTTGTAACTCAAGCCTAGCAATTTGGTAAAAACTTTCTGTTGCCAAACTGTATGAAGACACTGCTCATTGAGATGGGTGAGACTGCGGTGGTCAATGTGGATGAAGAATTCACCTTGGATGAGATAGTGATGCCAATGCTCAACCACCAGGAGGATTGCTAGGTACTCCTTCTCATAAGCGGATAGCCCACGGTTACGAGGGCATAAGGTCTTACTGATGAAGGCAATGGGATGCCCATCTTGGTGAAGCACGGCGCCAATACCAACTCCACTAGCGTCGGTATCAATGTGAAAAGGCCATTAAAAGTCAGGAAGAGCCAGGACTGGAGTAGTGCTCAAGGCAGATTGAAGAGCAGTAAAAGCCTCCTGCTAGGAAGATGTCCAAACAAAGGGTGCATCCTTCTTGAGAAGCTCAGTCAAAGGTTGTGCAATGATGCCAAAATGCTGGATGAATTTGTGGTAGTAACCCGCCAGGCCCAAGAATCCGCGATGGGCATGAACCGTTATAGGTCTTGGTCAGTCCTTAATAGCCTGCACTTTGGAAGGGTCTATAGCGACGCCATCGGCACTGAGCACATGCCCGAGATAGGCGACTGATCATTGAGCAAAGGAGCACTTAGATAATTTTAGTTTCCAGGAATCTCTACGAAGCCAAGACAGCACCTGGGAAAGATGAGTGATGTGCTCGGCCAGAGTGTGGCTATAAATTAAGATATCATAAAAAAACGAGGACAAATTTGCACAACATAGGAGCTAGTGTGCAATTCATCGCCCCTTGAAAGGTGCCTGGTGCCCCAGTCAATCCAAAAGCCATAACACGGAACTCATAGTGCCCCAAGTGGGTCTGGAATGTTGTCTTATGTTTGTCTCCAGGTTGTAGCAAAATCTGGTGAAAGCCGGCTCTCAGATCAAGTTTGGTGAACCAACTGGCATGAGTCAATTCGTCCAAGAGCTGATCAATGACAGGAACCGAATACTTAGACTTAACTGTCATAGAGTTTAATTTCTGGAAATCAACGCAGAACCGGTACGAGAGATCTTTCTTCTTCACTAAGAGGACTGGGGAAGAGAACATGCTGCTACTTGGTTGAATAAGCCCTTGAGATAGCATATCATGGACTTGGCGTTCAATCTCATCCTTAAGTGCTGGAGGGTAACGATAAGGATGGATGTAGAATGGTTGGGAACCAGGAAGAAGTGGAATTAAATGGTTGCAGGGGTGAGAAGGTGGCAAGGAGTCTGGGGCATAAAACAAGTCAGTGAACTCATCAAGGAGGGATTGTATAGTAGGAGGAAGACCAGCAGATGAGAAAGTGTCAGTTGTGCTGTCCATACTGCAGACTTGTAAGAGCAACTGACTCGGGGCATCCACGGACTCGCCTTGCAAAAGAATAGTGCTGCCCTCATAAGGTATGATCAGGCGTTTAAGTTGCCAGTGGACCTGCATAGGACTGAATGATTCTAACCAATCCATCTCAATGATCATATCAAATGCAGTTAGTGGAAGGACTCGAAGGTCAGAGGTGAAAGCAACTTGGCCGATAGACCACGGAACAATTAAAGTGTGAGTGAGCTTAGTGACCTCCTTCTTGAGGTTCTCATTCTCAACCACTAGTGAGGCATCACAAGTGAGATCATCACTACTAGATGAGGTAGAAGTGGAAGTGCTACAAAAAGGGTTAGTAGTAGCAACAATGATAGGCATAGATAGTGATGTATCAATTAAATCACAAGTTAAACCTACATTGCAAGTTTCAACATGCTTCTTTTTATTTTGCTCATCAATCAAAGAGGAATGAGCCTTTTCAAGTTTTTTGTGAGCTTTGCCAAGCTTCTCATTGGCTTCTTCTAGCCTCTCATGAGATGCATTGAGCTCATCAAAGGTTTGCTTAAGGGCTTTTAGTTCCTTACGCAAGCTCTTGCATTTCCTTCTCTTGATATCAAAGTGTTCTTTAGCATCTTCTAGCATGCCAATTAATTCATCCTTAGTAGGTTCATCATCATCACTATCACTATCACTATCATTTTCATTTTCATGTTCATTATCATTAACATGTTCTTCATCACTTTCATCATCACAAGATTGTACCTTAGTGGCCTTAGTCATAAAGCATGATGAAGATTCAAAGAGAGAAGGCTTCTCATTGATAGCAATGCTTGTAAGAACCTTCTTGGTGGTCTTGTGATCATCACTATCATCATCATCATCACTTGAGGAAGCATCACTATCCCAAGTGACTACATATGAACCACCCTTCTTCTTCTTGAAGGCCATCTTGTTCTTCTTCTCTTTCTTTTCCTTCTTGTCCTTCTTCTTATTCTTCTTGTTGTCATCATCATTGTCACTATTGTATGGGCATTGAGCAACAAGATGATCTTTGCTTCCACACTTGAAGCACCTTCTTGATTCTTCTTTGTTCTTGGATGAAGACTTTTTTCTTCTAGCACGGTAGCCCTTCTTCGCCATGAACTTGCCAAATCTCTTGACAAATAGAGCCATCTTCTCATTATCATCATCATCCCAAGATTCATCTTCTTTACTTGATGTTTCTTACTTTGCTTTGCCCTTGGATGATGTGGCTTTGAATGCCACGCTCTTCTTCTTCTCATCATTCTTCTCATCTTTCTTCTCCTTCTTTTCTTCCTTCTCATCATTATCTCTATATGTATCATTGGTCATTATATCTCTCAACACTTGGTTTGGTGTTATGGTGTCCAAACCGCTTCTTACTAGAATGGTAGCCAATGTACCAAATCTTGAAGGTAAGCATCTCAAGAACTTGTGGGAGAAGTCCTTATCCTTCACTTCTTCTCCAAGTGCTTTGAGATCATTGATAAGCACTTGAAGCCTATGGAATATCTCCGGCACATTCTCATCATCCTTCGTCTTGAAGCTTGTAAACTTTTCTTTGAGAATGTAAGCCTTTGCACCCTTCACGGCTTGAGTGCCCTTAAATGACTCTTCCAACTTCTTCCATACCTCATGAGCCATCTCAATATTTTTGACTCGCTCAAATGTTCTTTCATCAATTGCATCATAAATAGCACTTACAGCAATGTCATTATTTTGGAGAAGTACTTCTTCGGACGTGGTGGGATTTTCTGGATCTTCAATCTCAATTTTTGTTTCTACCACCTTCCTATTGATTGACTTGATATAAGTTGTCATCTTAGCCTTCCAATAGGGATAGTTAGAGCCATCAAATTGGGGTGGCTTCTTGGTGTTGTTGATTTGAGCCATTTTAACACCGAAGGTTGTTAAGCCTCAAATAACGGTGACCTCGGCTCTGATACCACTTGAAAGGTCCTAATAGCTAGAGGGGGTGAATAGCCTAATAAAATTTCTACAACAACACTTAACAAAATAGTTAGACAATTATGAGGCGAAGCAAGTGTTGCGCTAGCCTACTCAAAGTGCAAGCCACCTACCACAATTCTAGTTAGATAGTGTCGATTCACACAAGAGCTATGACACTACTCTATATTAGTGTGCTCTCAGAGGCTAACTAAAGAGCCACACCAACCAACCAACCAAGCTCTCACAACTAGCTACACTAAAGAGCTTGTCAACTAGTTTGCGATAATGTAAAGAGAGTGATCAAGAAGATTATACCGCCGTGAAGATGAATGAACCAATCAATCACAAAGATGAATAACAATAAAGACCAATCATCTCGGAATCAAAGATGAACACAATGATTTTTTTACCGAGGTTCACTTGCTTGCCGGCAAGCTAGTCCTTGTTGTGGCAATTCACTCACTTGGAGGTTCACGCGCTAATTGGCTTCACACACCAAACCCTCAATAGGGTGCCGCACAACCAACACAAGATGAGGATCACACAAGCCACGAGCAATCCACTAGAGTACCTTTTGGCGCTCCGCCGGGAAATGGTCAAGAACCCCTCACAATCACCACGATCGGAGCCGGAGACAATCACCACCCTCCGCTCAACGATCCTCGCTGCTCCAAGTCGTCTAGGTGGCGGCAACCACCAAGAGTAACAAGCGAAATCCACAGCAAAATACGAACACCAAGTGCCTCTAGATGTAAACACTCAAGCAATGCCCTTGGATTCACTCCCAATCTCACTATGATGATGAATCAATGATGAAAATGAGTGGGAGGGCTTTGGCTAAGCTCACAAGGTAGCTATGTCAATGAAAATGGTCAAAGATATGAGCTACAGCCGGCCATGGGGCTTAAATAGAAGCCCCATCGAAATAGAGTCGTTGTACCCCTTTACTGAGCATAACACGAGCTGACCGGGCGCTGTGGTCCAACTAACCAGACGCTGCTCCTCAGCATCCAGTCGCCCGATGGCGGCCACGTGTCTCCTGCATTCAACAGTGAATGTTTGATCTCAACGATCGAAATGTTAACCGGACGGTCCGACAGAGCTGAACGGATGCTGGACCCTCAGTGTCCGGTTGTTTACAGTAAGGGTCCAAAACATGTTTTTGCCGACCGGACGCATCCGGTCATGCTTGACCGGACACAGCCCAGCGTTCGGTGCTTAACCCTAATTACTGTGCCGACCGACAACGCGACCGGACGCAGCCCTTCAGCGTCCGGTCGCAGAGTGACCCAGCGTCCGATCAGTTGACCGACGCTAGCGTCATTGCGACCAATTCTATTTCACCTCTAACTTCTTTACCCTTGCTCAAATGTGCCAACCACCAAGTGTATCACCTTGTGCACATATGTTAGTATATTTTCATAAACATTTTCAAGGGTGTTAGCACTCCACTAGATCCTAAATGCATATGCAATGAGTTAGAGCATCTAGTGGCACCTTGATAACCGCATTCCGATACGAGTTCCTCCCCTCTTAATAGTACGGCTATCAAACCTAAATGTGATCACACTCTCTAAGTGTCTTGATCACCAAAATAAAATAGCTCCTACAAGTTATACCTTTGCCTTGAGCTTTTTATTTTTCTCTTTCTTCTTTTCAAGTTTAAGCCCTTGATTATCGACATGCCATCACCATTGTCATGCTATGATCTTCATTAGCTTCTCCACTAGAAGTGTGCTACCTATCTCATGATCACTTGATAAACTAGGTTAGCACTTAAGGTTTCATCAATTCACCAAAACCAAACTAGAGCTTTCAACAAGAATAATAGCTTTGAGCTCAGGGCGGAGCCCATCAACGAAGCGCATAGTATAAAAGAGTGGATCGGTAGTAGCAGAATAGGCTTTAAGCTGATCAACGAGTTTGGTAAAACGCTCAACATAATCGGTGACAGTAGAGGTTTGTTTAATTTGGAAGAGCTGGCGAATGAAGGCCTCATGTTGGTCACGGTCAAAGCGATCATGGAGAGATTGACAGAAGGTGGTCCATGTAGCGATGGCCGGTGTGTTATCGATGGACTCATACCAGCAAGCAGCATTGCCCTCCAAATACATGGAAGCAACGCTGACCCAGAGAGACGGATCAACGGCGTTCATATGAAAATATTTCTCGCAATTGGAACGCCAGAGACGGGGATTTTCACCGTTGAATTTGTTGAAGGGGAGTTTGGGATGGCGACCGGACGGATGATGAGGAAGATTGTTTGGGGGAAGGAGCTTGGAATAGTGGGGATGGAAATGGTGGACGAGGTGGAATTGTGAGCGAAGGTGGGGAACGATAATGAAGTGAAATAGGAGGACGCTGTAGGGCGGATGAATTAGGCAGAGGAGGAGGAGGATCGGGAGGCTTACCCATGACCGGGACATTCGTCCAGGTCATGACTGACCCAAACCCAACGTCCCGGTGAGACGATGCAGAGCCGTGCCCACTGGGTGATTCGACGGGCGCGCCGGCGAGCGCACGGGTGGACGTCGAGGAAGAAGGAATGGCGACGCTGGGCCACTGCGGCTGGGCGTCGAACACCTTGCGGTCAGGAGCCTGGGAGAGCTTCTTCACCTCGAGCTTCAGATCATCCACGAGGGCCTCGATCTCCGGGCGCCAGGTGCCGAGATCCGTGGTGGCGACCTCGAGGGCCGTGACGCGGTCAGAGCTGTCGGTGAGGAGTTTACCACCGCGGATAGCTTCCAGATCGGCGACCCGCTTGCCGATGTCGAAGGCGAGGTCGGAGCACGTGGACTCAAGGGCGTCGAAGCGCTTGTCGACGGCCGTGGCGCGGTCGGCGCGGGCGCGGTCGAGATCGGCGAACCGGCCCTTCCACTGCTCGTCATGGGCGTCGAATCGGCGATTGAAATCCTCCTTGGACTTCTGGATCTCGTCGAGGATGACCTTGAGTTGGGGATCCATGGCGCCCAGGGTACGACGGAATCTGGTGAAGTGGGTGTGGTGGATTTGGCGAGGTTCCAGCGCTTCCGGGTGCGGATCGAACTGGGAGATGGGGCAGGATCGAGGGAGGCGAAATCTGATACCAATTTGTTAGCAGTTGAAACTCTTGCTCAAGAAGAACCGAATTCGACTGGAAATATGATATACTGAATGTAATTGTAGGAAGCAACAGAAAAGTGTTTAACCGAGAAGTACTTGAACAGTAATGAACTCGTTACATTCCAGTCCGATCCTCTCGCCCTCTCATACGCTAGTCTTATATTAACATGTCTAAGCACTCCATTCTGGGCCGGACAGCCTGACGTTGGGCCGACGCTCGCGGACGGGCCGGGCCTGCTCATTCGTGGAAGGTTCATCGTCTTATATTCCCGGAACCATAGAAGAAGTGCTGACAGGCCGTCGAATGTCGCAGGAACGGTGCAATAACTTTGGACGTCCCTCTTACGTAGAGAGGAGTACGTTAGAAGATCTCGTTCCGCCCCATTGGCCATTGGTACGGTTCAGGACTTCAGGTCTCAGGTATCGTGGTTCGGAAAAACGCACTCGGCCGTGACGCAACCGCCACGACCTGGAAGTGGAACTCTCGCCCCGTCCGGTCGGTCGCACCTGTGAACTTCGCAGCGACGGAGATCGAGTACGGACTAGCGGGTACGCCCGCCCGCCGTACGCGCCAACGCTCACTTCAACGCCCCGGCCCGGGACGCACGTCAGCCGCGTGGAACTCCAACGCTCGGCGGTTGCCGTTGCCGGCAGCGGCAGCTTTGAGTTGCCTTCTTGCCTCCGAGTCCGAGCTGAATTAAGCGCTGTCATCGTCGTCGCCGCTGACCACGGAACAGCTGCGAGCCTAGGTTACCGTGGCCTGAGTCTGACCCGCCGGTTTCGGCCTCCGGCCTCGATCGTCCTCTTTTCCCGGCGTGCGTATGATGCCGCACGGACGTACGTCGCCGCTCCGGCGTCCCGGTTCAGACTTCAGACTCCTGCAGAGTCCGGACTAGGACACTACACGCCCGATCGACGTGCCGGCACCGCACCACGAACCGAATCGGTCCATTCACATCTCCACACGGCCTTTTTTTTTCTTTCCTGTGGGCGCAGGTTTCTTTCTCGTCGCGTATGGACCAGAAACTCGTCCGCACGCCGGCACGTCCACGTCGCCGATGACGGACGCCCATGCATGGACATGGCTTGCTGGCTGGCTGGCTGCTCTCTGTTCGTGCACCGCGACAGGAGAGGGGGGACCCGTGGCAGGGGACAGCGACGGGAGCCAGGCGACGACGGGGCTGCGGCCTGCGGGCTTTGGCGCGTGGCGACGACGCTGCCCGAAATGGACGTGCGGCGCTTTGGTCCTGAGACGGGGCGCCCTGACGCCACCGTGACGGCCGCATTGCGTGTGCGTGGCACTGGCACCGTTCGGTTCTTGCACAGTTGCACCGCCCAGGGCCAAAGCTCTGTGCTGTGCATATACGGCTGCCTGGCACAGTGACAACTGGCACGGGATGACAGCAAGAGGGCTGGATCATACTTGTTGGTTGGGGTGGCCATGATTACCAATAACCTAACCCGGACTGGTCAGAGACTGAAACCGATCGAGCTAACCAAATTCCGGTCACAAATCCGGCCTCCATTTGTAACTAACTGAATTATTTTTCGGATGGGTTGGTTAACCAATGAAAAAAAACTCGGCCTGCGGTGGGCAGACAGTTCCCACAGTTTTTGCGCTAGGAAGAAGACCTCTCACATAGGCTGAGAAAACCCCGGAACCTCATGCCTCGCCCTCACACAGGGGCCCGTAAACCTGTGAGTGGGCCAGAACCTTTTTATCTATACTGACGCGGGACAAGCGAGAAGTTTTTTTCTGCACAAACTGCGCATTACCACAACCGTGCCCGCAACAACCGGGAGTCGAACTCCTGACCGGTAGGCTTGTTTTAACTAAAAAAACTTGACTCAACATCGATATCCAAAAAAAAATTCTTGAATACGCAAGAGCATTGCGTATCATTTGTATTAAGAAGAAAGAGAGTTTAAATTACAAATGGCTTACGCTGGCCCAGCAACAGAAGCTTAAAGGGGATTACATAGGTGTTAAGAACTTTCTGCGGACACGGTTTATCGCCGTGTTCTATCCTACTCCTGGCGTCACGATCGCCGGCCTAATGTCAGCCACGAGCGTCCGCACATTGTCTTGGCGCGCTCTGGAGTTCAGACCCCGTACGTTCCACGATAAAATGGAGATGTTATCCATTGATGTATACGACGTCTGGCAGACAGTGATCAAGGCCTAGTTGGCCAGGACCGTGGCCCCGCGGACTACTCGACCGGTTTTTGTTGTTGGGAATAGTTTGTCTAGGGTAGCTGTGGGGGTATTAACCCCTATACCCTTACGGCTAGGCTTGGACCGGCTCGGATCAGGGGGTCCGGCCCACTAGAAGACGACGCGTGGCCCGGCCAACCTATTCGGAATCCCATACAAGGAATCAAGACAGATTTGGAGATCAAGCAAGATCCTGGTCGGTTAGAATAGGAATCCTTATCCGGCCACCTATGGCAATTGTAACTGGCTAGGACCCAGATCTGTAACCCTGCCTCCCGGACTATATAAGGCGGGCAGGGGACCCCTCTAAAAAACATCTCTCATTGACATACAACAATACAATCAGACGCAGGACGTAGGTATTACACCTTTACGGCGGCCGAACCTGGATAAAATCTTGTGTCTGTCTTGCGTCTCCATCTTGTTTGTAGCTTACGCATCTGTCTGCCGATAATCTACTACCTTGGGCATACCCCTAGGTAGATTGTCAACCATATTTCGTCGACAGTGGCGCGCTAGGTAGGGGGTATGCGTACTGCTCTCCAGGCGAACAAGATGGTCATCATCCCCGGTTCCATGGCTACGCCGAACGGCCTCACGTTCACCATCGGCCGGATCACCTGGACCACCGGCTCCGATGACCTCATCACCATGACCCCGGAGGAGGAGCGGTTTCAATCTGCGCCGACCACTGCTTCACCTGCATCAGCTACGGCTCCGACCACAATGGATCTGGCTCCGACCACGGTGGATCCGGCTCCGACCACGGTGGATCTGGCTCCGACCACGCCAGCGTTATCTTCGGCCACGCCGACAACCCGTCATCCGCTTCCTCTCTACAAAAGGAGGCAGATCGACAACGCCGACTTGCTCGACTCCATCGATCGGGTCGGCACCAAACTTACCGAAACCCTGGCTCTGGTAAGTTCGATTCAAAGTCAACCTAATGAACAGGTAACTACGACCCACAACAGATCTACTCGACCAGCTCGGGCTAGTCGCCCTACACGACTCGGTACGGATCTCGTGGTCACATCTACCCCTGAAGGGCGCTCCGTTCGTTGCCGGCCAGCCCCTGTGACGGGTCTCCGGCTCTCCGAGTACGAAGCCTCGATGGAAAACCACCAGGTCCAGCCCTACGGCCTGCGCAACTTCGTCAACATGGTCCGAATTGAGGATTATCAAGAAGGATCGGTCCACACAGTTCAAGAGGGTGGCTCAAGCTCCTCGTCCGGTATCGCATCTAATGCCTTCGTTCACACCGAGCTCTAGCATCATGACGATGAAGGCGTTGGATACGATCTGGATATCCCAGACCACGCTCCGGGGTTCCCACGATTCCCATCCTTCCCACCAAGGCGAGGAGACTTGATCAATGTTGTCAGTAATGACGAACCACCGGCAGTCGGTGAAACAGAACAAGAAAGACTAGCACGCAAAGCACGCAATATTGACCGGTTTAATCACCGACAAATCGAAACCGAGGTAGAAGAGGAGGCCCGACGCATAAGGGTCCAGCCACGCGACCTTAACAATGCCTTTGACAGGGTGGGGGACAAGCAGGTCTTCAAGACTCCAAGCGCCAATGTAGCTGTCGCTATGGCGACAATGCAACGACTACCCAACACCCCGAAAACACAGGCAGTTCGTGATGATATACAAGCTTACCTGACGGCTGCTATGGCCTAGACCGCAGAGATTGTAAATCAAGTCCGGGCTCTATCCGTCTTAGTCGAATGAAGCCACAGCCGCCAGTACTCAAGTCGCTCATAGCCACCCAACCAACGTGGCTCGCGTAACAATGACCCATCAGACAACCGTCAAGGTAGAAACGGTGGCCATGATGGTGGTCGGGACGACAACCGCCGCGACTTCAGGGACGACAACTGCTGGGACAGCCGCGATAATCGCTGCGATAACCATGGTCGTAGGGTTAATCAGGGTGGCAATCGAGATCGCCGTGATGGCAATAACGATCTCTGCCATTACCTCGGAGAACGCGATCTACATGATCGCATCAACCAAAGAGCCAACGATCATGCATCCCATGAAAGCTACCGTCGTATGGAATATGATACTGCCCACGGCCCTCCGGGGTTGAAGCAGTTCACTCCGCACCTTTGCCAAGTCATATGGCCTAAGAACTTCAAGCTCGAGAAACTTTAGAAGTACAACGACATGGAGAACCCCAAATTATGGGTCATGCTCTACGAAACTGCGTGCAGATCAGCCATGGCTAACGAGCATGTCATGTCTAACTACTTCCCAGTCGCTGTCGGCCATGCAGGTCACCAATGGCTGGTCAGCTTGCTGGCGAACTACTTTGATTCTTGGCAAGAACTCAAGCAAGCTTTCATCGACAACTTCATTGCTACTTGCGAGCAACCCAGCAACAAATATGATCTGCAGCGGATTCGAGACCGGAAAGATGAGCCACTACGCGAGTACGTCCGGCGTTTCTCGGAGATGTGCATCAAGGTCCCATCAATCTCTGACAATGAGGCAATCGAGGCTTTCATTACTGGTCTCCGCTTCCACGATGCCCTACGGGACAAGCTCCTTCGCAAGAGACCTGAATCAGTCAAAGCGCTCCTAGCCACTGCCAAGAAATATGCAGATGCCGACGATGCTAAAAAGATAATCATCGAAGAAGCAGCAAGGGTTCCATGCTCTGACCACCCCCACACTGCGATGACTACCGCGACAACCGTGGTCGAAACGACAATTTTGATCACCGCAACTAGCACAACGACCCCCGCGACCACCGCGACCAACGTAATCAGCGGCGTAATCGCCGTGACAATTACAGGGGCAAACGTGCTCGGGAAGACGACGGCAAGGTCAACACCGTTAAGAAAGGTGGCGGACGTCACAACTACGAAGAAGACTACGCCAAAGCATTGAAAGGACCCTGCCAGCTCCACCCCAAGTCAAACCATACCATAGAGAATTGTCGCATTCTCAAGTCTATCTACACGCGTCAACAGGCTCCAGATACGTCCGACAAGCCTAACGACGCAAGGGAACAGCGCAACAAAGACAACAATGATGAAGACGCAGATCCCCGTCACAAGTACGTCAAGCCAACCGATCGCGTCCACACCATCATTGGAGGCAAAGTGTCCATCGAGACCAAACGAGAACGTAAGTTGCTCGCCCATGCCTGCTTGAACATGGCCAACACCGACAACCTCATCGCTGATCCGCAGCTCCCTCCTTGGTCTCACCGTGAGATCTCCTTCAGCAGAAAGAACCAATGGGCAGCAATACCTGAGCCAGGACATTTTCCCCTGGTCCTCGATCCTTGTATCAACAAGGTTCAGTTTGATAGAGTGCTGATTGACAGCGGTAGTTCCATCAATATACTATTTAAGAACAGTCTGCCAGCCCTAAAGATAACCCAGGCGGATCTCAAACCATACGAGGCACAATTCTAGGGTGTTCTCCCCGGTCAAAGCTCTACACCTCTCGGGCAGATCACGCTACCTGTGTAGTTTGGTACCCCGGACCACTTCCGCACCGACTACGTCAACTTCGTGGTCGTTGACTTCGACGACACCTACCATGCTATCCTTGGTCGACCATCGCTCACCAAATTCATGGCCATACCTCACTACATGTATTTAGTGCTCAAGATGCCTACCGAGAAAGGGGTTCTAACTCTCAGTGGCAACGTATACGCAGCTTATACCTGCGAGGACGACAGCTTCAAAATAGTAGAGGCTCACGACCTCTCTATTCGCATGGCTGAGACCATGCTCGATGCCAAGAAGACCTCAGCCGACCACCTGGAGATCCTAGAGCTCGAGGCTCCACGCAAGAACATCAAGTCCAAGGAGCATAAGGTGATCCAGCTGGTCGATGGTGATCCCAGCAAAACGGCCCTTATCGGGGCCAACCTGGATCCTAAATAGAAAGACACGCTCGTCAGGTTCTTGAGGAGCAACGTGAGTGTGTTCGCATGGAAACCTGCTGACATGCCCGGTGTACCTCAGAACTTGATCGAGCACTCCTTGAATGTCAACGGCAAGGCCAAACCTATCAAGCAGAAGCTACAACGGTTCGCTCGCGACAAAAAGGAGGCAATTAGGGTAGAAGTTACACGGCTTTTGGCAGCTGGATTTATCAAAGAAGTGTATCATCCAAAGTGGTTAGCCAACCCGGTTCTTGTACGCAAAAAGAATAATGAATGGAGAATATGTGTTGATTACACTAATCTCAACAAACACTGCCCTAAAGACCCCTTCGGCTTACCTCGCATAGACGAGGTTGTAGATTCAACCGCTGGTTGTGAGCTGCTTTCCTTTCTCGATTGCTACTCTGGTTATCACCAGATCGCTCTCAAAAAAGACGACCAGATCAAGACATCCTTCATCACACCTTTCGGCGCCTACTGCTACATGACCATGTTGTTCGGGCTCAAGAACGCCGGGGCTACCTACCAACGCGTCATACAAGCCTGCCTCAAAGACGAGATAAAAGACGACCTCGTTGAGGTTTATGTTGACGATGTAGTTGTCAAAACCAAGGAAGCACATACCCTTATTGACAACCTGGAACACACCTTTGCAGCCCTTAATACATTCCAATGGAAATTAAACCCAAAGAAGTGCATCTTTGGTGTTCCTTCTGGTATACTGCTTGGCAACGTCGTCAGTCACGATGGCATACGCCCTAACCCAGAGAAAGTCAAAGCTATCTTAGACATGAAGCCGCCCAAAAAGGTGAAGGATGTCCAGAAGCTTACCGGATGCATGGCTGCTCTCAGTCGTTTCATATCAAGATTAGGCGAAAAAGGACTACCATTTTTCAAGTTGCTCAAAGCATCCGAGAAGTTTGGGTGGTCGGAGAAAGCAGACGTTGCCTTCACACAGTTAAAACAATTCCATACATCACCTTCGGTCCTCACTGCTCTAGAGAAGACAAAACCCTCCTGCTTTACATTGCGGCAACTAATCAAGTGGTCTCCACTGCAATGGTGGTCGAGCACGATGAGCCTAGCCATGCCTACAAGGTACAGTGACCAATCTATTTTATCAGTGAAGTACTCAATGAATCCAAGACCAGGTACCCATAGATTCAGAAACTGATCTACGCCATACTGATAACATCCCAAAAGTTGAAACATTACTTCGATGGATATCGTGTGGTGGTCATGACCGAGTACCCTCTAGGAGACATCATTCGCAACAAGGATGTGAACGGGCGCATCATCAAATGGGCAATGGAGCTATGCCCTTTCTCCTTGGAATTTGCAAGACGTACTACAATCAAGTCTCAAACACTCGTCGATTTCATCGTCAAGTGGACAGACTTAAGCACACCTGCCTCTTAGGGGCCCGATGAGTATTGGAAGATGTACTTTGACGGCTCTCTCAACATTGATGACGTAGGAGCAGGAGTCCTTTTCATGTCACCATCCAAGGAGCAGCTCCGGTACGTCCTCAGGATTTATTTCCCAGCATCGAATAACGCCGCCGAATACGAAGCATGCCTATATGGTTTGCACATTGTGGTCAAGCTTGGTGTCAAACGTCTCTATGTCTATGGAGACTCGGCTCTAGTCATCAACCAACTCAACAAGGACTGGGACATGACCAGCGAAAAGATGGATGCATACTGCAAATCGATCAGAAAGCTAGAAGGCAAGTTCTACGGCATCGAGTACGCACACGTGGTCTGGGACAAAAATCAAGCAGCAGATGCACTGTCAAAGTTAGGATCATCCCAAGCCAAAGTCCCACATGGCGTATTCGTTCAAGATCCGCTCACGCCTTCCATTGAAGAGGAAGATCCCACGGTCGACAAGCTTCCAGACCAGCTATAGGTGGCTACGGTTCTGGTTTCAAGCACCATCGAGCCACCTCCGACCACTAATGAGCCCGACTAGAGAGTACCTTTCATTAAGTACCTAATAGATGGCAGTGGTTACACTGATCGGATAGAAAACGAACGCCTGATGCGTCGCAGTAAGCAGTATCTGCTCGTCGATGGCAAATTATGGCGCAAGAACGCAAAGGAGGAAATCTTGATGAAGTGTATAACCAAGGAGGATGGTGAACATCTCCTCGACCAAATCTATTCTAGTTCCTATGGCAACCACGCAGCCTCGAGAATACTGGTTGGCAAGGCTTTTCGAGCAGGGTTCTATTGGCTATCCGTCGTAGCCGATGCAGAGAAGCTAGTCCGCCATTGTGAGGGTTGTCAGTTCTTCGCCAAGAGAATCCATGTACCAGCACATAAGATTCAGACAATACCGGCCTCTTGGCCCTTCGCATGCTGGGGACTAGATATGATCGGGCCCTTCAAACTGGCTCCTGGGAAATTTACATGTGTCTTTGTGCTGATCGACAAATTTTCTAAGTAGATAGAGTACATGCCTCTAGTACAGGCATCTTCAGAAAAGGCTGTCACGTACAAGCATCCACCGCTTTGGCATACCCAACAGCATCATCACTAATCTAGGTACTCAGTTTATCGGGAATGCTTTTTGGGACTTCTGCGGTGAAAGGAGCATAGTAGTAAAATACGTCTCGATGGCGCACCATAGAGCTAATGGATAGGTCGAGCGGGCAAATGGTATGATCTTGGATGCACTTGAGAAGAGGATGTACAGAGAAAATGACAAGGCTCCTGGAAGATGGCTCAAAGAGTTACCCGCCATGGTCTGGGGCCTCAGAACCCAGCCTAGTCGCAATACCGGTGCATCACCATACTTTATGGTTTACGGCGCTGAGGCAGTGCTCCCAGCAGATATAGCCTTCAGATCAACACGGGTAGAGAACTTAGACGAAGACAAGGCCAATGAAGTGTAGGAGCTGGAAGTAAATAGTGTAGAAGAGAAGCGGCTCAATTTTTGCATGCGTACAGCCAAATACCTTGTTGTTTTGCGCAGGTACTACAACAAGAACATCAAGGAGCGGTTCTTTGTGGTTGGGGATCTGGTCCTGAAGTGGAAGATGAATCAGGCTGGTGTCCATAAACTCGCAACTCCATTGGAAGGGCCCTTCATGATCAAGGAAGTTACACGACCAACGTCTTATAGGTTAGCTCACCTGGACGGTACGGACATACCCAATTCATGGCACATCGATAAGCTTAGGTGTTTCTATGCTTAACTACTAAGATATGTACTCCTCTTGTACTTTTGATTTAATTCAATAAAGCTATTATGATTTCTCCGACCACTCTAATGTGTCACTTTGAAGTCTATTGTTATCCTAACTCAACCAGTCAAAACCGACCACCATTCTTTCTCGGGTTTTCAGAGCAGGCCTTGTCTCCGGTTATTTCCAACGCGTGCATGGGATCTACTCTCTACGCTATGGGTGATCGGCAGGTCCCCTCTGGTTTGACTTGTCTACGTCAACGTGTGCACAGGCTATGCACCTCACACTCTGACCACAGGACAAACCAGGGTCATACAAACCTGTCAGGATGATGTGTCGACTAAACTGGTACAACTAAACAGAACGCTAACATGTTCTCACTTAGTTACACCAACACAAGATCCAAGCTTAAATATGTTTTCCACAAAACAAACAAAGCTTATGCTGATATACAGTTACGTTATTACAAGCTTGTCTGAAAAGGTCTAAGTTTACAATAACACAACTACATCTTCTTCTACAGCTATAGCCTATCCTATTGGCTGGTCGGGTCACGCGGCACCTGCTGCTCGCTGGGCCTGACATCGTGCTCGAGTCCCAAGGACTCTTGTACTGGTCGAGCTGAAGAAGATGGCCCCACTGATGCCTGGCTGGTCGAGACCGCAGGCTTCACCGGTTGGCTCAAAACTGATGGCGTTTCCAGCTGACTTGTTGATGGCGTACCCTGTACAGGTGTTGTCCCACCTCCACACAGGTTAATGTCGCTAATTATTTTTGTCGACAAGTCCAGCTGGGTCATCCGAAGCTCCTCAGCCTTGTTTGGATCTACCTCCTTCGGGTATCCAGCCTCCAGGCGCTTGAGATCGATCAAGGGGTAGTGAGCACGTACCATGCTTAGCACATGTGCGCCTGTGTACTCATCCACCTCCTTCACGAACTCTTAGAACCATCCCCATGCCTTTCGACATCTATCGACCAGTCCGAGTTGTGGCGTCCTTGGCACGTCCTCTATAAGCGCTGGGTCGATAAGGTTGAGGACCAGCAAAATGCCCGTTGCCACCTCCTGACACCGGTTTTTCCATGTGTCCCGATCCTCGGAGATCTCTTGGCACCGCGCCTTCCAGCCATCACGATCTTTCATCATGGCTTCTAGATGCTTCTTGGCATTGACTTTTAAAACTACAAACCGCACAAGCCATTAAAATGTCATACCATGACAAGATAAAGCGGGCAACAAAAGTGAGCAAAGGGGTTTGGAAAACTTACTTTTCAATTCCTCTTTCATCTTGGTCATGTGGTCCCGGAGCTGTGACTGGTCGTGCGCCAGTTTTCTATTGTCCTCCTTCAGGCTATCACACTCCACGACCGCACGATTGTTCTCCTCTCGGAGACGGACCACTTCAGCTTCTAAGCCTGCACTACAGCTGTTACTACCAACAACGCAACAACACTCGTCATGCACTCATTATGATAAAGTGACTACTTACTTATTCTTTCCTGCTCTTTGTTACTAAGCTGGACGACCAGGTTCTGGTTTTGGGACTCTTGCTCCGTCCTCTCACGGTTGGCGGTTTCAAGTTGGTGGCGTAAGCGTTCCACTTCTGTCGTCAGCTCTTTATTGCTTGCAGTGATCCCCTCGATCTGGTCAAAGCATTTCTTACGGTACCTTGCAATCTTCGTTAAGTCCTATATGCAAAAAGCTAAGTAAGAAAGTTTGACTACACAGCAAGATCAGGTGATGAAGCAAAACATACCTAGACCTCCGTCACCAGTCGTTTCGCCGCTCGTTCGACCTTCTTGGTCTCTTCGACCTATGGGATTTTCTCATGAACAACCCACTGGTCGTTTCGCCAGCGCGACACATATACATGTTGTCGCTTATCCTGTGGATGACCCAGGACCTTTTCTACTTCATCCTCTTTGGCCTCCTCTTCGAGTATCGGTGCTGGTCCGGAGTTAGCGGTTTCTGCGTTCACTATGGCCTTTCCACAGGCTACAGCATCGACAAACATGCTCTGTGCTATCACCTCCGGCCGCTGCTCCTCGATCTATTCCGTTACTCTTGGTGCTGAGGTGTTGCCCTTAGCAGGGTTGGTGCTCGGAGCACTTGTGCTTGGCTTAGCTCTTCCCTCGACCACCTACTCGGGGACTGTTGTCTGACTGCTGGTGGGCTGAGGCTCCGATAGATTTTCTGCTATGGGTACCTCCATGGAAAGCTGTTGGGTTGTCTTCTCTGCAATTGCTACCGGAGCCACGCCGCTTCCGGCTAGTTGATCTAGATTTTTGGTGGACGCCAACCTAGTACATCCAAAATAAGTTCAGAAGGCAACCATAGTCAATAAAAATTATACGCTTACATCAAAGTTACAAATACTTACATGTTGGAAGCGTGGAATGATGTGGCAAAGGCATGTCTCTTCGGTCGTGCTTGCTCCATGTGCTGTGCAGGTGACACCTGGTCTTCCTCTACATCTAGCACTGATGCCGGGGCTTGGTGCTCGACCCCTTCGTCGCTTGTCCTCCGCGCTGCAGTGGTCGGCGATGCAGGTCCCACCGGCACGGAGGAGCCACCTTGCTCTGTCGACTCCAGTTGCCTCCTCCTCTTTCGAGGGACGAGTTGAAAGATGTCTACATCCTTTGTGTCGTCGTCCGACAAAGTCAAGATCGCCTGACGACGCTTGCTGGCTGCCGGCCGCTTACCAGTAGCTTTGACCGCTATTTCCTCTCCAACTCCGAGCACGGCCCAGTCGACGTCCTCGACACCGACGCTGGTCTGGGTGGTTGGGTCAGCAACTTGCGGCCATTCTACACCAGGGGGTGGCGACACAAACACCGTCGCTCTATCCCGACTATTAATCTGGGAAACAAATAGGAGTTCACACAGTAAGTTTTTACTACAATATGAGACTACGGGAACAAGGCAAGATGAGTTACCTTTGGGGGAGGTCGGGCGAGCTTGAAAGCGTGCTCGATGTCGCTTAATTTAACATAATTTGGATCAGCTAAGTTAAATAGCTCTCCAATTCTGGCTCTGACTTCGATCTTGTCAAGCGCCTCTTGCCTCGTCCTCGTTGGGTTTGCGCTACCTTGGTACTCATAGCCGGGATGTACCCTCCTCTAGCAGGGCTACATCCTTCGGCTGATGAAGTTCCCGACCACGCTTGGACCGTCTAGTTTCTTCCACAGGATCATCCCAAGTAGTTCTGGGATCTGTTTCAGGTGCTCGGGTTTCTTCGACCAGCTGGACCTCTTCTCCGGAATGAACCCCACGTCGCACAGTGTGATCGTGTTTGGCTCTTCGCGGATGTAGAACCACTTCTTGTACCAGTCGTCAAGCGACGTGTTCCAAGGGCAGTGCAGGTACTGGGCCTTCATCCTGTCATGGAGGTTGAGGTACACACCTCCGGCTATCTTCGAGCTGCCACTTCCTTTCTTCCGCAGACAGAAAAGATGGCAAAAGAAGTCGAAATAGAGCTGGACGCCGCCATATGCTTCGCAAAGATGAATGAAGGTGGAGACAAGGAGAATCAAGTTGGGATGCAGATTGCAAATCCCAATCTCGTAGTACAGACAGAGCCCCTAAAGGAAAGGGTGCACTGGAACCCCAAAACCCCGCTTGAAGAAGTCTTCAAAAACCACAATCTCATCTGGTTGTGGATCGGGGTACCCCTCGCCCTCCGACGCGCGCCATCCTGCGAGTTCCTTGTTGTGGAGTACTCCCATGATGACGAGGTCTTCGATGGTCTGCTCGTTGCTTCTCGACTTCCACCACTCCTTCGCCATGACTCCGGCTTTCTTTTGGGCGTCACTTTTCGCCATGAATCTGGCCTTGCTGATGAAAGAGGATACGGTGGAGGATTGATTGGTGATGATTTCGGAGGTATTAGGGTTGACAAGAGGAAAAAGAAGGCTGCAGCAGTGAATGGTAATGGGGTTCGGTAAAAAGTAACTTACCAATTCTATACTATATTTAACCAAGAGTTCCGTCGTTTCGTCTACCCGAGATTCTTGGGAGATGTGCGCACGCGCCGTAGACGGTTGTTTTCACAACCTCGAGATCTATGCCAATATATGCGCCTCTTCGTTATTAGTGTATGCGTCTCTTCGTTAACAGTGTGAGAGGGCCCACGCTGACGCACCTCCTTACAGGTGCCAAGTGACTGTTTGTTTGAAAGGACAAGAAGGCAGTATGACGTGCTATACCCGTCTACTTTTTTGACCAGACGTGTCAGATTGGACTTGATAGAGTAAGAAGATAAATAAATACACCAAATAATAGTACAAGTGGCAGTTGGTTCTTCGCCGCACCTCTCGTGCTCAGGGACCGTCTAGACCACTATCATGCTCGGGGACTGTCCAGACCACTACCATGCTCGGGGACTGCTCCGACCACTACCGTGCTCGGGGACTGCTCCGACCACTACCGCGTTAGAGGACTTTTCAGACCACTACTGTGCTCGGGGACTGTTCCGACCACTGCTCGGAGACCGCTCTCCTCGGCTACATGTGATTTGTACTCACATACAGTCGAGAGGCATTTATTTAGACCTTGCTACAAGGCTTATACTTCGCCTTCCAGCAAGCTTGGGGACTACATCGGTACGATGCACCTACCGGTGCATCTCGTATTGCTTGTACGACGATTGGATTCTTAACTTCAGTGGAAATTCTTTTTAGACCCTGGCACCACGTGCCTACGTCACCTACTACCAGACTCGGGGACTAAGTGGGCACATTTCACCTTGCGGTGAATGTTCTTATTTTATCGACTCCTATGCTTTGACTAATTGTCAGAATTACTATTGTCCAAGGTCACTTACATTTCTTTTCAGAAATACAAGTGGGCACACTTGATAAGGAAAGAAATCTTTTTCTTTTTCTTTAGAGCACCATGCATTCTTCGGACAACCGGAATCTTCGGCTATAATCGTGGTCTACTGCTCTCTATTCTGACCAGAATGCTTGCACATTCGATTGGTCAATGTTTCAATCAGTTAGAGATGACATGAAGACGGATCACATTAGTCAAAGGAGATCGAACGGCGTGTTGCAGCATAATACATGGTGCTCGGGGACTAGCTGTGGGGGTATTAACTCCTATACCCTTACGGCTAGGCTTGGACCGGCTCAGATCAGGGGGTCCGGCCCACTAGAAGACGACGCGCGGCCCGGTCAACCTGTTCGGAATCCCGCGCAAGGAATCAAGGCGGATTTGGAGATCAAGTAAGATCCTGGTCGGTTAGAATAGGAATCCTTATCCGGCCACCTATGGCAATTGTAACTAGCTAGAATTAGTTTTCAGATCTGTAACCCTGCCCCCCGGACTATATAAGGCGGGCAGGGACCCCTCTAAAAAGCATCTCTCATTGACATACAACAATACAATCAGACGCAGGACGTAGGTATTACGCCTTTACGGCGGCCGAACCTGGATAAAATCTTGTGTCTGTCTTGCGTCACCATCTTGTTTGTAGCTTGCGCATCTGTCTGCCGATAATCTACTACCTTGGGCATACCCCTAGGTAGACTGCCGACCATATTTCGTCGACAGCAGCTACTTGTGAAGTTGTGAGGTTCCCTGATAGAATGACATCATAGGCCCGCTTGGCCCCTGGTGATGGTGGCGCCGTGTTCTGCAGAATCCCCATTTTCCTCATGAGAAGCACTTCCCCACGCTTGGATGCTGGGACGTGCAGCAGCTGTTGCGAGGCGATCTGGCTGCTACGTAACGGCATGGCCCTCTTTTTTGTCGAGGCTTGCTGGGCTGGCGGAGTATTGAGCAGTGGTGATCTGGTGTTTTGTATCACCTCATCAGCGAAGCATGCCAGCCGTCAAGCGGCTTCATTCGACGATGGGGTGGCTTCGCTCGCCGTGGCGCACACGTTTGTGGCGGTGGCGTTCGGAGCAGAGGTATTGTCTGATGTTAACATCGATATCCAAAATTTTAAATTCACTAGCAAAAAACAAGACAAAACATATAATAGTGGCACATGCAAAATCACGTATGTATCACGTGCTCATCCTGCGACTCTTTCCTCCTGATGATGGAATGCATCAAACTGCCACACGCCCCCTAAGGTCTAATCGTTCTCGTCCTCTCCCTCCACGTGTCCACCACAAAGAGGAGGGGTAATGCCCCCCTTATAGTTGAATCTTTTCTACCTTTATTAAAACAATCTTTTTTCCTTTTTTAACTGTGTTGGTCTTATGTCCATATGATACGAAAAGGAAAAGAACAAAGCCATACGTAGCACCGATGACCCTGGCGGCATCCACCTCCGCCTGGGTCCTCAACGCTGGTCCGTCGTCTCCCATAGCCTGTTGGTCACTCTTTCAGGTACTACAACTACTGCACTACACAATGTTGCTTAAAACTAACAAATATATACTGTTGAGCGGTCCTACATGTTGTTGAGCTTTGAACTGGCTGCAATTCAAAGCATAGAAATGTCTTTTACAGACAAAGGCCGGGCTAAGGAATGCGACAGCCACTATTAGCAAGCTTCCCTTCTCTATCCTTGCTTCTCTCCTGCGTGGTGGTGTTGTAGAGAGTTAATCGACACAATTGCAGATGCCGTAAGACCTATCCATTCTCCTCCCCTCTCTCCATCAAAGCTACGTGTAGTTCATAGGGGCCTTGCATCTCTCCTGCGTGGTGGTGGTGTAGAGAGTTAATCGACACAATTGCAGATGGCATAAGGCCTATCCATTCTCCTCCCCTCTCTCCATTAGGTAGAGCTACGTGTAGTTCATAGGGGCCATCCCCCCCCCCCCCCCCCCCCCCCCTGAAAACCTCATTAGACGCTAATCAGACCAAGAATTGCATTTTCCTGAGGATGGTGATAATAACCGTAATATTGCATGGTAACCTTATTACTTTTCAAACAAGCGATTACTAACCTTATTACTCTTCAAAGATTCACAAGCGATTACAAGCCATATGCCCTACTGAACGTTTGCCTCACCTCACTGTCTGCAACAAAAGTCGAGGACGATGGATACTGCTCCCTCCGGCTCAAAAAGAATAAAAATATTGTTTTACAAAGAATCAAACAATTCTAAATTTAATTATGTCCATAGAAAATAATATCAGCATTTATATCTTCAAATAAGTATAAAAATATATTGCATGATTAATCTAGTAATATTTACTGCATATCATAGATATTAGTATTTTTTAATATATATTTGGTCAAATTTTATATTTTTTTATCACTAGAAAAATGAACTTCATTCTTTTTGCCTTTTGGATTGGAATGGACGACACGCACTGACACCTTTATCACTTATTATCGGAGGACGAGAAAAACACGTGCCGGCAATCCAAAACCGAAGCACGCGAATGCCGTGCAGCCAGCAATCAACGCCTTCTCTCGATCAGGTTACGGCGATGCGCACGAACGAAGCACGTGCCGTTGACACGACTGCCCGCACCTGAAAAATTGCCGCTGCTGTGCCGTGCATCTGCGTCGTCAGCACTCAGGACCTCAGGGCCGAACTCCGAACAGGCCGACTCGATCTGTTCGGTTGGTTGGTTCGTATCGTTGCTGGTTCGTTTATGTGAGAGAGAAGTACTAGTATCCATGTCAGGGGGCTGGCCAGCCAGCCCCAGCCGAAGCCTGCAATGTCGCCAAGCTCGGTCCGGTCCTCCGTTTCAGTTTCAGACAATGAGGCGTAAGTTCCGGCTGCTGAATTGTCCTGCGGGAAACCAATTGTCACGAATTCTACGATCTTCGGTAAGCGATGTTGCTACTTGCGTTGTGCATTGCAAAGGCAAGTTATGGCAGCGTAGATAGATAATGAAACTTCGACGTCTGGGCAAGAAGGTCAGCTTGCGATGCTGTGGTGACCTATGTGGGCCGGCGGTGGCTCCGGGGAGCTCACGCCGCCGCCGCCGTCGCCGTCGGTCTCAGGACGCTCGTGTGGTTTCCACTGCTACTTCAGTTTTCCATTCGAAACCCAACCTTTTGGTTTTATGGCCACGTGGCCAAAATCCAAGCAGGAACCAACCAACTCAGGCCAAGCAGATTCAGGCAGGACAGGATAACCAACCAAATCGGGCAGGCACTTAGCTGAATCTAGAAGACTGCTTACGTATGCAGATTGTGCGAACCCGAGTAGACGTCGGTAGTGTTGAAACCTGACCCCGTACACGTACACACACACAGACTTCAGTGGTCAAAGCAACCAACCAAATCTGACGCAGGCTGGCAGATGGGCAATACGGCTGAAAGGGAGACAGATTTCAACTATTGTCTGTTAGAAATCCGCCAAAATTTTCACACCAAAGAAAAGCAGTCAGGCAGGCTTTTCTAGTCTCGCCTTCACATCAACCGGGCTGCACGGCCGCACAGAAGCAGTGCAGGACAAATTTTGCAGGCGGTTAAAGTTCACAAAATGAAGGAGTGGAGTAGGGTGGAGTACTGGAGTCATCAGTCAAGTGTCAACTTTTGTTGCATTGCACCACGAGTTTGCTGACTGAAGATCCCCTGCCTGAAGAAAATGGGCATGGTGCCATGGTTGATGGGGAAACAATAGTAGTTTAAGAAATTCATAAAAACAATAGTAGTTTAAAAATTCCAAGCTTTCTTGGGGTCATTTGGAGCACAAGTTCGGCGCTTGGACTGCCCTGCCCTTCAACCACGCTCTCTGACCCCGACCGCTGCGTCTGTTCGTCTGAAACTCTGAATGCAACCCATTGCACGCATGCATGCATGCGGTTAGCCGGCAAATGGACGGACTTGGTCCGTTGCCGTTTGTGTTGTCGCCTTCTTCGTTGTGTGTGAGAATGACAAAAGCCACACTCAGTTAAGCACGCAAGCAACTTGGCTATAAACATAAGTTCAAAAAAAAAAACTTGGCTATAAACATACGGATTCAGAAGCTTTGCGTGCGTATGTAGCACTAAAATGTTCTGTTCTCCAAATCGTGAAACGGCCATATGATGATTTAGGCATTACTGCATTAGCACAGGATCCATACCAAAAGGGAAATGCTTTAAGTACAGCCGCTTGAGGATATCTCTGCTTTTGTTGAAAGCGTGTAAGGGTTTACAAGCCAGAACAGGGTTGTTGGGGATACTAGCTTCTAGCCTTCGTTCCAAATTATAGCTCATCTTATCCTTTCTAGATATATAGTATGTCAGTTCTAAGTTTTCTAGATATATAGTTTTACTATGAATGATAATCTTGATGTACTCCCTCGGTACTAAAAATAAATAAAGTCATTTTGGACAGCAACACGGTCTTCAAAGTATTACTTTGACTCCTTGTTTTTATAAAAATATTTATAAAAAAATGATACGTGTATATTTTTATGAAAGTATTTTTCAAGACAAATCTATTTACATGGCTTTCACATTTCCAAACTTAACAACTTAAAAGTTATTCATGATTTATATTCCCAATGTTTGACCCAAGCCTTGTCCAAAACGACTTTATTTTTTTAGTACGGAGGGAGTACCTACAAAAGACAAAACAACCAATATTTGAAACGGGTGAGTAAGAACTAAGATACAATTAGACAGTACAGGAACACTAAGTTAATTGCTACTGCTAGGACAGCAGTAGAACGCCCACCAGCCCCTTGTCTTTCTCCTTGAGCAGCACCCGCCAGTTATGTGGAACATAGAGTCCCAAATATGAAATCTCGTATGGATTGTTAGGGGGCTTCCTTTCTATTGCCATCTTATTCTATTTTAAAAAGTGCCCAAACAAAACCTGCACAAACACAGAGACCTACAGGTTCAAATTATAAGCCGTTCCGACTTTTATAGATATATAACTTTTTTATATACACACAGATATTCATTATGTCTGGATATAAGATAAAAGTTATACGTGTATGTAAGCTAACTTACAATTTGAAATAGATGGAGTATTTGTTTAGATACTCTAAGTTCATGAGGAAACCAATTCACCCATAAATAGATCGGCCACAGAAACAGGGACCCTTCCCAATTCAAAATATCGCTAAGTACACACCAGAGAACTCTGGCAATACGGCAGCTGAACATATGTGGCTATGAGCTTTTCCCATCTAAGTGATCCCAACCACTGAATCCCGAGTTGTACTCAAATCCAGCTGTGTATATTGGTACTCAACAGTAACCTACTGCTATTTCCATGTTTTCAGAGCGGTCCTACTACTCCTACCAAAGCCGCAAGCCCCTATTGCTGATGGAGCCGGCCTGAAAGCTGGGAATCACGCCATGCCAGTTAGCATCTACTAGGACGGAGTACGTAGCACAAAAGGGAGTGTGAACGTCAACTAACGTGAAACCTAACCACCCAACACCAACAAGATGGGAATCCTTTCCATCTGGAAAAAAGACGAGCTTCTTCCACCAGAAAGCATCGTTCGTCGGTCCAACTTTTCAGCTACCTTGTTCAGGATCAAAAAAGGCCACAAACTGCATGCAAGAACCCTTAAACAAAAGATTAGTATACAGGAAAGTTCAGATGTCTTTTCAGTTTTCACTCCAGTCCAGCGATTCAGTTTGTAGATAGTGGTATGCAAGACAAAACTATCGAAGAGATAATACATAATACTGCTAGGCGTGCATGCATAGCAGTTACCTAATCCGAACTAGAGTTAACCCCTAGTACTCGGTTCTGTGAGCTCCACATTTTATTCAGAAACAACTCTTGTAAGCCCCAGTTGAGACGATGTGGTCACACTTGTGTACGTAGCTACAACCTGTCAAAGACGAGCCTGTGACCGGGAGGTCCGGGTTCGAGTAAACAAAAATGCAAGAACGAGAGGACAGTAGAGCGTTTGGAACATAGGAAAGATGGAACACAGAAGCTTCGGAGTTTCACGGGAAAGCAAAACTCCACTCCATTCTCTGGTTTCTTATTCCTTCACGAAAGCCCGAGGTGACTACGGCAATAATTCATCAGATGCATGGTTGTCTGCTACTAGCGGGTGGATGAGTAAGTGCATGGGTCCCACAATAGTAAAAAGAGCCTGATAGCTACTGATGTGTAGTCTGATTATTCGTTTTGCGCTAAGTGCTTTCTCTCGGCTATTTTTTCCTTCATTTTGATTCCATTTATTCCAAACACTCTTTCCCACCATATTTCTATGTTTTTCCTTTCCTCTGTTTTGCTATGATGCCAATTTTCCTTTCTTTGTTTTTCTCTTTCCTTTGTTTTATATTCCTCCGTTTCAAACAAGCCCTTAGTATGATTTGTTTGTTCTTGGCATGCATCCAACCGACGGCGATGCGGTCGGGTTCGCAAGCGAAGAGCCAAACAGGATCGGAGCCGGAGCGTGCGAGTCTTAGGGCATGTTTGGCACGGCCCTGCTGAGGTGGCTCTTTCAAAATGGCTCCAGTTCTTCACTTTTATCGAAAAATAGCTTCTCTATACAAATATTTAGCAATCCTCCGCAGGAGCGAGAGCCGAAGCCGGAGAAAAGCCCTGTCAAACAGGCCCAGATATAATGTTTCAAAGAGTCTAGGAGAGATGGAAAGTAGGTGGTGGTCTGAAAGATTCAGAGCTGCTGTTGCCCGGTGCTGCGCGGTGGTCGCCTGAGACGGCTCCAGACTACTGTATCTGGACATACACGTTCGTAGAGATAAAATAACACGGCGCGTGTTTCTAGGGCCACGTTTAGTTCCAAAAAGTTTTCTCAAAAAGTGCTACAGTAGCCATTACATCGAATCTTGCGATACATGTATGGAGCATTAAATATAGACGAAAAAAACTAATTGCACAATTTGGTTGAAAATCGCGAGACGAACGTTTTGAGCCTAATTAGTCCTTGATTGAATACTAATTACCAAATAAAAATGAAATACTACCGTAGTCAAATTCCTAAATTTTACCTAACTAAACAAGGCTTTGATCTTAGGGATCCACACGACCATGCTAAAACGGAGCATGGTCGCAATTGCCTCGCTCACACCACATGCATGTTCCCAGATCGAATCAGCTCATCAGTCTCCCTTCTGCATCCACGTTACTTCATTCCGCTGCATGTGAGCTTATCCATCCTTCAGACACGCATTCAGCTCAGATGCTTGCTCTGCTTCCCAATCCCTGCTGCCAGTTCATCCAATTTCCAATCCAGATCCAAGAACCCCTAGTACTACAGTGCATGTGGATGCTCATGCTGCTACCCTGCGCGCATCACGCAACGGTCACCCCCTTCGTCATCAGTCATCACCATCGTGATTCGCGCATGGGTCAACCTTCAACGCCCAGTTGCCCTGCCGCTGCCGGCCCCGGCCAACCTGCATCTAATGCGCGGTGGCCAGCGTGCACGGATTTCCGCGCGACACCCCACCCTCGTATGGTATGGCCGTATCAGACTCACAACGACCCGTGCTTCAGTCAAGGCTTGCAGCGGGGACCGATCGGTAGGCCTGCAGCAGCGTGTGGATCAGCCATCAGTGTGGATGTGGGTGAGGTAGCAATGCAACACCCGTCTCGCATAAAAAATTGAGGACAGGAGACATCGCACAACAGGAGCTAGCTAGGTGAAGAAGATCAATAGAGGGTGTGTTTACTCCCAACTCCCGACTTTGGCACTATACAAAAAAGAAGATTTTCCGTCACATTAAATTTGTGGTATATGCATGGAGTACTAAATGTAGATGAAATCAAAAACTAATTGCACAGTTATGTTGTACTTTGCGAGACGAACGTTTTAAGCCTAATTAGTCAACGATTGGACAATTATTACCAAATACAAACAAAATGATATAGTGTTCTACAGTATTGTACAGTGAATTCGACGGCGCCGAATTCGGCCAACTAAACAAGGCGGAGTAACGGACACTTCCGCCGGTGACCTGACCTGTGTCTGAATCTGAACATGAAGCTCGTGGCGTGGCGGACGGTTTCCTCTCGCCACCGCCGTTGGGATCACGCGTCAAACTCGCGTTCCCACCACATGCGTAGCGAATTCAAGTCCACTGTCCAAAACGATCGGTCAGGTTCCATAGATGGAAGTATACATGTACTCCGTACTCACCATCATGCATGGACCATGGTAATATGGACCAATTTATTTGGCGAGCTGGCAAATGTCATGACTTCTTTTACCAAGGTACCGTTTAGTTCCACTTTATTTTAGAAAAATTTTCAAGATTTTTCGTCACATCAAATCTTTGAACGCATGCATGAAACATTAAATATAAATAAAAAAATAAAACTAATTACACAGTTTAGACGAAATTCACGAGACGAATCTTTTAAGCCTAATTCGATTATGATTGAACATTAATTGCCAAATAATAACAAAAACGCTACCGTACCATTTCACCAAAAATTTTACAAACTAAACCAGCCCCAAACTGGCTGTTTGTCATGTGCGTCCGTGGAGGTGTTGCCTGCCCTTTTCAGCGCGTCCGCCGTGTCGTCAACCTCCACCAGGCCAGGCTCCCTTTCAAAAAAGTAAATTCTGTGGTTATATTCTTACGACTAAATAAAATTACAAAAGAAGAAAAAAAAAACAACACCGCAGACGTTACTTCGATTTTGAGATCTCATCTTGCACGTTTTGCTGCAAATGCCCACTCCAATCTGAGTCAAATTTGTGTTCGGATATTTATCATGTTATTAAAAAAAGGTGCCGCCACGCTCAAGCTTTTCACCATTGGTTTATCGGTTGGGAGCTCTAAAGAGTGGCTTTTATATACCCAGGGTCTGTTCGTATGGAGTAATGTTGACACCGTTTTTTTTTGCACGTGTTAAGCTCTAAAGAGTGGCTTTTATATACCCAGGGTCTGTTCGTATGGAGTAATGTTGACACCGTTTTTTTTGCACGTGTTAAAATGTTCGGAGTGGACTAATTGGCAAGGGGAAAGTTACTGTATACTTTGATAGCCGATGAAAGCCAGCTTATAAAGATGGTTGCCGATAGCTGGTGATGCCGATAAAGGGAGGCTTGAAGACTACTGCCGATGAAACAGGGAGTATGCCGATGAAGGGAGATTTGAAGACTACTGCCGATGAAACAGGGAGTATGCCGATGAAGGGAGATTTGAGGACTACTGCCGATGAAACAAGAAGTATGCTGATGGGGTAAGACCTGAGGACTATTGCCGATGAGACAGAGGGTATGCCGATGGGAGGAAGGACAGTGAGATTTTCATCGTAATTAAGGCGGACAGGTAAATAGATAGGAGTTGATTTCTTTTTCTATATTTGTTAGAGTATGATTCATGTAAGAGTCACGTGTTTCCTTAGATATGGGCTTGGTGTCCTAGTTGTATTTGGTTGTGTTTCTTTAGATCAGGGTATAAATATGGAGTGAGGGGCAATGTAAATAGAGATATCAATCAATATCAAAACCAATTTTTACTCCTATTTGCATCTACTTACTTTTCGGCGACTTCGTCAATTTGCATTATTTTCTCTTTACGAGTTCTCATTGATTCGGCGAGCTGCATCGCTTCAGTGCGACCTTCGGCGATCCTCGAGTTCCGCGTGAGTACCTCTTGGCCGTGACTTCCGGGCGTATCGCTGTTGTCAGGACCAAAGTGCTCGTATCTTCGTCCTTGTCGATTAACAGGTCAAATCGTCTGGCACGCCTTGGATATCGATTCGGATATTAGCCCTTTGTGTTTGCAGATCCACTTTTGCATCAACACATCTTTTGGCACGCTCGGTGGGACCAATCAATCCGATCAATATGTTCAATTCCGAGATCGATGCGGGGAACATTATCGCGGTATCAGAAGAAGATCTTAAGGAAGAACAGAAGCAGGCTATGGAAAAGGCCGTAGAAGAATACAGGTAGCTTTGTCTAAAATCGTTTAGCCTGAACAAGAGTGGACAAGTTATCCAGAAGCAAGATTTGCCGTTGCCTCGGCAGGTTACCTTTGATTCCAACCCTGGTAAACTTCAAGAGATGGTTAATTCTGCAGTAAATCATGCTTTGATTAATCATTTCAATGTGTTGTCCAATACTGTTCATAATGCTGTGGTTCGAACTCTCAAAGAAGGACAAGCGTCACCGCATTATGTTGGGCCTGCCTATCACCAACCAGAGCCGGCATCTGTCAATACTCCATCGGCTCCCTCGGCCATTATGGGTACAGAAGTTACTTCTTCTCCAGTATCGGCAGGCTTACCTAATATTCAATCTACACCGGTACGATCAGATCCGGTACTATCAGGAGGACGAATTCAGCTTAGTACGGATCTATCGGCATCAGCTATGTCAGGCCCTGTGTCTCAGAATAGCCAGATTCCTACTAATTGGTGGGGATATGGTATGCCTCCGGAGTCATCTGCTTTCAATCCTGGATTACCTCAAATGTTTGACGCATTAGGTAAAGCTCCTATACCATCGGCTGTTTCGTCGATGGCCTAAGTGCCTCAATATGCCACAACAATTACTGTGCAACCAACTCCAGGGGGTTCCCAGATGCCTGCGGTTCAAACGCCCAGTTCAAATCCATCGGCAAGTTTACTGCTGATACAGCAGAAAGCCCCTGTTATAAGTCAAACTGGGGTTCAGTTTATGCCTCAAGCTGGTTATAATTATCCAACAATATCAGCAAATTACCAGCCATCGGTGAGTTTTGTACCGATGGATTCTAATAATGGTTGGTCAGGATAGTTACCTATTCAACACACAGTTCAGCAAAATTAACAGATTGCAGGGATTCAACAAGGTTATATGCAAGCTGGTGTTCAGAATCAAGCATCGGCAGCTCAGCCGATGAATCCTTTCCAACAGGTTAATGGACCACAAGTAACGGCAAATATGCCGATTGCTGGAGATCGTGGGCCACAAAGATATGTGGAAGGATATCAGCAGGTACCTCCTGCAGAAATTCATTCAGTTCGTTAGCAGGAAGCTGATGCTTTTTGGGCCGATAGAATAGCAGAAATTATGAAGGATCAGTTTGGGATAAAGCCCAAGGTCAATACTTATTCTTATCGGACTCCATATCCTCCTGCATATGATTTAATTCCTCTCCCAAATCGGTACAAGGTACCAGATTTCACTAAATTCTTCGGGCAGGATGATACATCAACAATGGAACACGTCAATCGCTTCATTATTCAATGTGGAGAGGCAGCTAGCAGAGATGAATTAAGAGTTCAATTATTTTCATCATCTTTGTCTGGATCGGCATTTACGTGGTTCATTTCATTACCACCAAATTCCATTATTGCCTGGGTTGATCTAGAAAAACAATTTCATAAGTATTTCTTTGCTGGAATCCATAAAAAGAAGCTTACCGATTTAGTAAAATTGAGACAGCGCAATGATGAATCGGTAGAGAGCTTTGTGCAAAGACTACGAGATGTAAAAAATAAGTGCTACAGTCTGGTGCTGGATGATCGGCAGCTTGCCGATCTGGCTTTCCAAGAGTTATTGCCACATCTTAAAGATAGATATGCTTCTCAGGAATTTGAAAGCCTCAGTCATCTTGTGCAAAGGATCTCCGATCAAGATACTAGGGTTTTTGAACCTAAAAAGAATTGGAGTAAAAAGGTATCATTTGTTGAAGAAGTAGGAGATTCTGATTCTGATGAAGAACCAGTTATCGGCTTAGCTGAGTGGGTTAAGAATAAAAAGCTAATATCTTGTCCCTTTGGTAAAAAAGAGCCAGAAAAGTTTACCTTTGATATCACCAAGGCTGACAAAATATTTGATCTTCTGCTTCAAGAGGGTCAAATTAAGCTGTCACCTAATCATGTGATCCCATCAACAGAAGAGTTGAAGAAGATCTTGTACTGCAAATGGCACAATGCAACTTCACACAGTACAAATGAATGCAAGGTGTTCAGGCAATAGTTACAATCGGCTATTGAATTTGGAAGAATTAAGTTTGGTACTTCTAATGCCCAAAGGCCGATGAAAATTGATCAACACCCCTTTCCAGCAAATACGTTGGAGGCCAAAAGGAAGACCAAAGTATTGACGTCCGAGGCTGCTGAGAAAAATGCATCAGTGGATCTCCAACATCGGATAACTACCGATGATGCAAGAAGTAAGGGATTGCTGGGAGAAAGCAGTAGTTTCAAAAAACCTCCTCGACCTGGCATTGTGATTACTCATCGAAGGCAGCAGGAGGGTTGGCGTCAGCGTAATGATCGATATCGACAATAGCAAGAAGAAAAACGTCGGGAAGAATGGCATCGGCATAAAGATCATTGGAGGTGCCCGTTTTTTATCCATTGCTGGGAAGAAGGTATTAAATATCCAACTGTTGAAAATTGCCCTGAGTGTAATGGTTATTATGGGGTCAATCGGTCAGAAAGAAGATTTCAACCTGGCAATCGGGGTTTATTTATCAATGAGCCGATTAGAAGTAGAGCATCAGTACATGATCGGCTGGGGAGCAGACTTAGTGTACATGGAAGGCTTGGTAAACGCGCTGGATGTTTTCCGAGGAATCAAGAGGAGCTTGAGGAAATGGCAAATGCAAGAGTTCCTGATGAGGAAATATTCTACAGGGACCCTAATATACGCCGTGTGGAATCGACTAGGACCTGTTATCAGCCGGTTTGGAAAACCAAGTTTCCTCGATGGTGCCCGGAGGGTCTAACAAAAACACAGAAAAGGAGGATGCAACGTGAGCGTCAAGAGGATTTATACCAAGAGGAAAATTCCTCTAATGAAAAGTCCGGTCATCAGCAGTGGCAGGTAAAACACAAAAATAAGGGTCCATCGGCAGATGTTAATATGGTATTCATGTTGCCGATGGAATTTTTGGCACTATCTGTTAATGAGGAAGAAGTTGTTCTCTCTGATCAAGTAGCTCAGTTGACACTAGATCCAATGATGGCTATTTTTGAGAAACCTACCGATAACGAGAGACAGCATCTTAAGGCTTTGTTTGTGAAGGGCAGAGTTGATGAGCAGCCTGTGTCTAAGGTACTTATTGATGGAGGGGCTGCGATTAATATTATGCCTTATGTGATGTATCAGAAACTTGGTAAGGGAGATCAAGACTTGACCAAAACCGATATGATGCTGAAAGATTTTGAAGGCAATGTGTCGCCGGCTAAAGGGGCAGTATGCGTTGAATTGACCATCGGCAGCAAAACCTTACCGACGACGTTCTTTGTTATTAACGGCAAGGGTGCATATAATCTGCTTCTAGGGAGGGATTGGATTCATGCTAATTGTTGTGTTCCTTCTACAATGCATCAATGCCTCGTACAGTGGATTGGGGATAAGATTGAGGTTGTCCCTGGTGATTCTTCTTATATCATCGCATCGGCAGAATCAGATACTTATGAGCGAACTAAATGCATATCAGGAGAAGTTTGAGAAAAAGAGTTCCTTAGAGTTGCTGATTATGAAATTCCACCGATCCAAGCAGTCAGTTCTGATGAAGAATTTTAATGGATAGGTTTGCCGATGATGGAAAATTAGGTCAAGGGTTCACATCGGCAGATGATTTAGTAGAAGTAGATATCGGTAATGGCGATAGGCCAAGACCTACTTTTATTAGTGCTAAGTTAGATTTCAAGTGTAAGCAGCAAATAATTGATGTGTTAAAGGAGTATAAAGATTGTTTTGCTTGGGATTATACTGAGATGCCTGGATTAGACCGATCGGTAGTTGAACATCGGTTACCTATCAAATCTAGGATTTCGGCCACATCAGCAGCCAGCGCGCCGATGCAACCCTAATATACTTCCTGATATTAAGGCCGAAATAACTAAATTAATTGAGGCAAAGTTTATTCGGACAGTGTCGATATGCAGAGTGGATCTCTAACGTGGTTCCTGTTTATAAGAAAAATGAAAAACTTCGTGTTTGTATTGACTTCAGGAATCTCAACAAAGCCACACCGATGGATGGCTATCCAATGCCGATTGCTGATTTATTGATTGATGCTGCAGCCGGACATCAGATTATCAGCTTTATGGATGGTAATGCAGGCTACAATCAAATATTCATGGCTGAAGAAGATATTCCCAAGACTGCTTTCAGATGTCCAGGTCATGTAGGGTTGTTTGAGTGGGTAGTCATGACGTTTGGCTTGAAAAATGCCGGTGCTACTTATCAAAGAGCTATGAACTTTATTTTTCATGAATACATCGGCACATTAGTGGAAATCTACATTGATGATGTGGTGATTAAATCTGGAGATATCACAAAACATCTAGCCGATCTGTGAAAGATACTGGAGTGTACAAGAAAGCATGGATTGAAGATAAATCCTAATAAATGTGCATTTGGCGTATCGGCAGGTCAATTCTTGGGTTTTATGGTGCATCAGTGAGGCATCGAAATCAGTAGGAAGTCTATTGATGCAATTAACAAGGTGGTTGCTCCTGCCAATAAGACTGAATTGCAATCTTTGATCGGTAAGATTAATTTCATTAGAAGATTCATATCTAATTTGTCGGGTAAGATCAAGGCTTTCAGTCCATTACTTAAATTAAAAGCCGATCAGGAATTTGTATGGGGAGCTGAGCAGCAGTTAGCCCTCGATGAAATTAAGAAATATTTAACAAATCCTCCAGTGCTAGTTTCACCTCAACACGAGAAGCCTTTCAGGTTATATTTATCAACTAATGATACAGTTATCGGTTCAGCTCTTATTCAAGAATTTAAAGGGAAAGAACGTGTTATTTATTATTTGAGCAGAAGACTAGTGGATGCTGAGACAAGGTATTCGGCCATCGAAAAATTATGTCTATGTTTATACTTTTCGTGTGTCAAATTAAGGCATTATTTGTTATCTGCCGAATGTACGGTCATATGCAAAGATGATGTAGTCAAGTATATGCTGTCGATGCCGATATTAAGTGGTAGAATCGGCAAGTGGATTTTAGCATTATCAGAATTTGAACTACGTTACGAATCAACTAAGGCAGTTAAAGGGCAGGTGATGGCTGATTTGGTCACTCAGCATTATGACTTCAGTGGACTCTTTGGAAGTTGCTCCCTGGACACTTTTCTTCGATGGGTCCACATGTGGTGAAGGATCAGGTATCGGCATTGTGTTAATTTCACCTCAAGGAAGGAAGTATGAATTTTCATTGCCGATTGTTGCTACGTCGACGAATAATCAGGCTGAATACCAAGCCTTGGTAAAAGGGTTAGAATTACTGAAGGAGATATGTGCCGATGCTATTGAAATCTTTGGTGATTCTATGCTAGTTATAAATCAATTGGCTGGACTTTATGAATGCCGAAGTGAAGCTTTAATTTCGTATTATGAAAAATGTGTGCAATTGTTGAAAGAATTTAGGGATTTTCGTCTTGAACATATCCCTCGATTGCATAATGAGAAAGCTAATCGACTAGCTCAGCATGCTTCAGGGTATCAACTTATTCAGGAAGTGCTAACATCGACAGTTAATACCGATGACTGGAGAAAGGAGATTGTCGATTATTTAAAGGATCCATATAAAAAGGTTGAAAGACGTGTAAGGTTCCAAGCTACCAAGTATGTGCTCCTCGATGATGAACTATATTATCGAACTATAGATGGAGTTTTACTCAGATGTGTTGGTAGTGATGAATCGAAAACTTTGATGGGTGAAATTCATGAAGGAGTGTGTGGTGCGCATCAATCGGCTTTCAAGATGAAGTGGATGATTAGAAGGAATGGATACTATTGGCCGACTATTCTTGAAGATTGTTTTAAATATTTTAAAGGATGTCAGGGATGTCAAAAGTTTGGTAATATTCAAAGAGCGCCTGCATCGGCTATGAACCCTATAATCAAACCGTGGCCGTTCTAGGGATGGGCTATTGATCTCATTGGTCAGATTTATCCGCCATCGAGTAAGGGACATAAATTTATTCTGGTTGCTACCGATTATTTCACAAAATGGGTTGAGGCAATTCCTTTGAAAAAGGTGACATCGGTTAATATGATTGATTTTGTGAAAGAGCATATTGTTTACCGATTTGGTATTCCTCAGACTATCACTACCGATCAGGGCACTATGTTTACGTCAGGAGAATTTGATGAGTTTGCTGTAAGTATAGAAATTAAAGTTTTAAATTCTTCTCCATATTATGCTCAAGCTAATGGTCAAGCTGAGGCTTCTAACAAAGGGATCATCAAACTCATTAAGCGCAAAATTGAAGAAAATCCTAGGAGGTGGCATACAGTATTAAATGAAGCCTTATGGTCATATCGGATATCATGTCATGGTGCAACCAAAGTAACGCCTTATCAGTTAGTATATGGACACGATGCAGTATTGCCTTGGGAAATTAAAATTGGCTCTAGGCGAATATGTTCTCAAGATCAGCTGACAGCCGATGATTATAATACTCTTATGAAGGATGAGTTGGAAGATGTGGCGGGTCATCGGTTAAGGGCTTTAGTTAGCATCGAAGAAAATAAGAAAAGAGTAGCCAGATGGTATGACAAGAAGGTGAAGATAAAGGAGTTTACCGATGGAGATCTGGTCTGGAAATTGGTTTTACCGATTGGGACCAAAAGTTCAAAATTTGGAAAGTGGTCTCCTAATTGGGAAGGTCCATATCGGATAAATCAGTCTATTCCTGGTAACGCATATGTTCTAGAAACCCTTGAAGGGGTTGTGTTTCCTAGAGCATTAAATAGAAAATATTTAAAGAAATATTACCCTAGTATCTGGATGGATGCATAAAAGTATAAATGCCGATAACAGTCCTATCGGCTGGAATTACTCAAGGATGTCAATGTCTCGTGAAGTGCCGATACGATAAACAAGATTACAAGTTCAACAAGGATTGGATAGCTAATATCGCACACAGGCGAATTTGCTCGGCTTCCTCCATTTCTTTGATATCGTCATCGGCGGTACCCTCCACGGGCTTGAGTTTTTTCTTCATGGCCAAAGCTTTGCGAGCCTGGATATCTCTTTCTTGCTGAAGGGTTTTGATGGCGTTGGGTAGCTGGCTTTCTTCTTGTTGAGCATGAGTTAAAGCTGCCTCGATTTCCTTCAATTCAGTCAATAGAGCCATCTTCCTTGCTGATAAATCCAAGATTTTCTGCTTAAGTTCAGCACCCGAAGTCTGCAAGTTGCCGATGCCCTTGTGCTTCTCATCGGCAATTTGTTTCAGTTATAGCATCTTTTCCTTGAGTTGAGCCTGAGCTGCTCTATCGGCAATACGTTGGGCAGCCCATTGATATTGTAATTGGCGACTCTCTAAATGGGCTGCTGGGAAGAGTACTTCTTCAACATCGGTAGGAACCTGGCCACGGATTGTTTTGAAAATTGCCTTTGCGGGGTCCGAGTCATCTACCAGTTGGGCGGTATCCTGCTGTAGCAAGTTCAGGAGAGCTTCCAACCTGAACTTAGTTTCTGCCGATATTGTTCCCAGTATAAGGGAAGAACTTGTTTCCTCTCCATCATCGTCAGAGATGTCAATAGCGAAGGAGAATAGGCTGTTTGGGGAGTCTTGTTCCTGGGAAAAAGAAAAGAAGGTCGGTTAAGGATAAGTATGAATATTGTAAATCAGCTAGGTTAATCGGTTTACCTGTTTCAAGGCAATTTCCTGTGCTTGACTGGAAGAAACAACCTAGAGTGTGTCGTGTGAGGGATCGGTTGAGCTTGCCGATGGGATGTCCTCTGTGACTTCATCAGTGGTTGGCTCTTGAGGTATGATGACCGATGACGTTGGGGCAGATGTAGGGATCGGCATGGACCTTTGTCGTTTTGGCTGTGCCTCGGCATCTGTTAAAGCTTTGTGCTTTGCTTGGGCATCGGCAACGATTGGCTGGGGGGCATCGGCACTTGTTGGTTGTGAAGCTTGGACGTCTGGTACGCTTGCCGATGTACCCAATTGTTGCTGCAAGACAAGTGTAAGGTATGATATTTAACGGATAAAATGAGAAGTCAAGAGAATACCTCTGAAGGTTTGTCAAAAGAAGTGGTGCTTGATATCGGAGGAATTGCCGATGACGATCCAGTGGCAGCTCTTACCCCCTGGTGATTAATGTTAATACAGTTTGTAATTGGTATAAGTAGAAATAAACAAGGTTGTTACCTTGAATGCCTTGACCAAGGTTGTAGCAGCAGCCGATGGAGTGGCCCTAGCTGTAGCCAATCTAGACTTAGAGGTGATGGTCTTGGTACGGATCTTCTGGTGGGTCAAAGCAGTTAAGGTGGGGGCGTTGTAGCCGATCGGTGATATCGGGGAAATAGGCTGAAGATCGAAGGGTTTCCCACTTTTGCTCACCGATGGTGCTGGGTTGTTAACCTGTCATGCGACAGTCAGTTACTGATATATGTAGGGAAAAAGCAAAAAAGAGTTAAAAGAAACTTACTGCGTCGTCAGGGATGGCATATTCAGGGTCGATCATGTGCCGATATGTGTGAGCAGAAGTTGCAAACAGTTGTTCCTTCCACTCTCGCCACCATTGCTTGTATGACTCGGTGATGAAGGATACTAGCGTCCAGGTGGATATATCAACATCTGTGATATTGGCATCGGGGGAGAGTTGTACCACCTTGTTCCAATCTGTTCCACAGGTGATTGTTTCCCTAGGTTTGATCACATCGGCAAAGCAAAGTTTGATTGGCAGTTGCCCAAAAGCCAATTGACGGGATACTGCCGATGGGTTGTAGAATTCATATGAATTGTTGGTGTTTTTCCTGCTACCAAATGTATTCACTGGAATTGCCCTGGGAGTAATGATGGCCATCATGAGTTCCTTATCCTGATTCAGGGTGTCATCGGCAAAGTTGAAAAGAAGGGGAAATCTGTTGTCCTCGTCAATATAAGGTACCCAGGCCCTATGATCACGAGAAAGACCATTGTAGAAGTTTTGGAAGAATCTGCCGATCTGGTCTTTATTGGCCTTTGTTCCGGGAAGGACAATTATGGCTTCACCAAAATTAAGGGGTGAGCGTGTTGCCGATTCATCATCCCCAAGCACATGGTCTTCAGCAATTTCTCGTGGGAATTGTTGGGCAAAAAAGTCCCATTGCAAGCGTTTATGCATATGGCCATTCAGCCACATGTTGATAAACCACCACGGGCCTCCTAGGTTGCCGATAGGTTCGCCAAGCAGAAGTTTCTGAGACACTTGATAAAGAAGATGATAAGTGGAGCTCAGAAGGTATCGGCCAAGAGGAAACCTTACGCCATTAGCCAAAAGTTCAGCTGCGGGGAGGAAGGCGTTGGTTGGTCCTACTGATCGACCACAGAAAATAAATTTTTCTAACCACATATTCAAGAATGTGGCATGTTCCCTCTGGTTAAGTGTCCCAGTCTTCTGGTATTCTTGAATTTATCCCGTCCAACCGCCGATGTTGCGGGTATTCACCATATATTCAGATTTTCTACCATAAATGGAGCCTTCATCGGCAGTTGAAATATCCAAGCCAGTGAGCATGTGGACATCGGCAAGTGTAGGAGTAGCTGGGCCATGTCCAAACATAAAAGTGTTTGTTGTGTCTGACCAGAAGTAAGCAGCTGCAATCATCATCGATTCGTTCTTCTGCATATCGGCAATAGATAGCCTAATGCATTGGTCTAATTTCCGTTCTACCCAGTATACTTGCATCGATCTATTAACCCTTAAGTACCAATCTTTACACCCTTTGGTGGTTTTGGGCCAAGATCGGAATGTGTCTTTCCATAAATTCAGAGAGAAATTTTGGGCTCTAAAGGGGATTCTGTTAACCTCTGCATTAATCAGATCGGTTGGATCTGGGTTGCCCATTGGTCCTAGGCATTGGACATGCGGCTGGTCGGTTGGGATAACTAATTTGTTGCGCAGTTCCTAAGTTTGAAAGATCCGGAGAACAAAAGAAAGGAAAAATCACCAACTGTATGGATTTGCAAAAACTAGGGGAATCAAAGTAAAGGTAATGGAAGAGGATCGAACCGCGGGGACGTCGAAGTTGACTGCCATTATCTTGAAGAAGATGAAGGCACGAGCCGGAGACTTGAGGTAACGCTAGAGAAGGGTTCTTGTTGGTTGAGGTCGTGCAGTGGTTCGTCGGAGTCGCCGCTGGAAAGAGAAATGTCAAAGATTGGAGTCTGAGGATAGAAGACAAGTGTTCCGGAGGAGTCTATTTATAAGCCGCTTAGAGTAGGGGTATTTTGGACTTATCTCTATGCCGCGCGCATGTAGGTCGAAGTGGTTCAGATGGATATGGTAACTGTTTGCATGATGATCAGGGGATTGTACAGATGGGTTGATGGCAAGTAATCATGACTTGGGAGAAATGTCGGTATAGGATATTTTAATTCTGAAAATGACAGCATTATCATGTTAAGATCTTGCCGATGGGTTATTGTTTCGGTATCTTAACCATAATCAAGGCAAGAGTGGTTGGCGATTGTGCGATATTTGCTGAAGTACGTGAATCAGGATTAGATTTGATTAGATTTGATAACAGATCAGGTTTTGGCTTGGAGAATAAGTTACGGTAATCTGGAGTAAATTTCGGAGCATTAATGGTTTTATACTCCGAAATTGGGGGGCATGTGTTGACACCGTTTTTTTGCACGTGTTAAAATGTTCGGAGTGGACTAATCGGTAAGGAGAAAGTTATTGTATACTTTGATAGCCGATGAAAGCCAGCTTGTAAAGATGGTTGCCGATAGCTGGTGATGCCGATAAAGGGAGGCTTGAAGACTACTGCCGATGAAACAGGGAGTATGCCGATGAAGGGAGATTTGAGGACTACTGCCGATGAAACAAGGAGTATGCTGATGGGGGAAGACCTGAGGACTATTGCCGATGAGACAGGGGGTATGCCGATGGGAGGAAGGACAGTGAGATTTCCATCGTAATTAAGGCGGACAGGGAAATAGATAGGAGTTGATTTCTTTTTCTATATTTGTTAGAGTATGATTCATGTAAGAGTCACGTGTTTCCTTAGATATGGGCTTGGTGTCCTAGTTGTGTTTGGTTGTGTTTCTTTAGATCAGGGTATAAATATGGAGTGAGGGGCAATGTAAATAGAGATATCAATCAATATCAAAACCAATTTTTACTCCTATTTGCATCTACTTACTTTTCGGCGACTTCGTCAATTTGCATTATTTTCTCTTTACGAGTTCTCATTGATTCGGCGAGCTGCATCGCTTCAGTGCGACCTTCGACGATCCTCGAGTTCCGCGTGAGTACCTCTTGGCCGTGACTTCCGGGCGTATCGCTGTTGTCAGGACCAAAGTGCTCGTATCTTCATCCTTGTCGATTAACAGGTCAAATCGACTGGCACGCCTTGGATATCGATTCGGGTATTAGCCCTTTGTGTTTGCAGATCCACTTTTGCATCAACAGTATATATATATATATATATATATATATATATATATATATATATATATATATAACCAGTTAAAAATTAGTCAACTAGTTATTAATTGTTTGCCTTTTTCATCGATTTGTTGTTGTTAGCCTCGTAAATTGGGTTTTGTTGACTACTTGGCAAACAACTGGTTGGAGACTTTGGCTAAACTTTAGTTCACCCATTAATCCTCCGGTCCGGTGGACAATAAGTATTTTGGACCCGCAACACAGCTTGTTAGTTTGTTGGAAATGCGTGTAGATTTTGTTTTTCTGTCTTCTGATTCCTCGCTGGTCCTCGATTAAATTAAAGGAAGGGATAAAACAAAGAGGGATTTTGTTTTTCTGTCTTCTGTTTCCTCGCTGCTCCAACCTGGTCCTCAATTTTAATGTAAAAATGCATTGATTTATATTATTTTTTTAGTTTATTATATTACTCAAATAGTATTAAATTTACGATGTGAATATGTTATCTCTCTTTAATATTAATTTTCTCATATATAGGCTTTCAACTAAACAGACTAACTTGCCTCGCGTGACAAATTTTATTGAATTTTCAGGCAATAGGCGACACTTTCTCCCAGACAACCTTACCAAGTCTCTAACCAAACAGTCTCTGCGACTGTGGCTACCACACGCAACAAAGGTAAAACGGGAGCTGGGACTCGTGCACCATTATCTTATGCCACATAGTCCAAATACTCCTCCTAACAGCGAAATTACTACTAAACGAAAAGCCGAAAACAACCTCTAAGATGCCCAGAATTGCCGATTAAGCCCACCCCTCTTTCCTCTCGTTATAAATCCCCCCACACTCACTCATTCAACAGCTCCAAGAACACAGCACTGAAGGAGAGCGAGTGAGCTGTCCAAAGCCACCAGCCAAACCCGCATGGCCGCCTCCACGATGCCGCACCACCTCGCGCTGCTCCTGCTCCTGCTGGCCTCGCCGGCGGCGACGCGTCTAGCATCCGCCGCCTGCGCGAGCGAGAAGTTCCCAGCGGGGCGAGCGTACGCGACGTGCGAGGACCTCCCGAAGCTGGGCGCGTCGCTGCACTGGACGTACGACGCGTCCCAGAACTCCCTGTCAGTGGCGTTCGTGGCGGCGCCCGCGGCGCCCGGCGGGTGGGTGGCGTGGGGCCTGAACCCGACGGGCGAGGGCATGGCGGGCACGCAGGCGCTGGTGGCGCTGGCGGGGTCCGGGTCCGCGGCGCCCACCGTGCGGACGTACAACATCACGGGGTACGTCCCGCTGGGGAAGGCCTCGACGCCGCTCGACTTCCCGGCCACCGACCTCGCCGCGGACGCCGCGGGCAGTGGGGGCAAGATCCGGGTGTACGGCAAGCTGCAGCTGCGTAAGGGGATGAAGGCCGTGAACCAGGTGTGGCAGGTCGGGGCCTCCTCCACCGGCGGCGCCCCCGACAAGCACGCGTTCCAGGCGGATAACCTCAACGCCAAGAGCAAGCTTGTCCTCGCCGGCAAGGCGGCGGCCGAGGCCCCGTCGCCCGCCCCCACGCCCGAGGCTGGCGGCCCGGCCACGTCGTCCGGTGGTGCCGCCGGCAGCGACAGCGGCGCGGCGTCGCCCAACGCTGCTGTGGCCGCGGCCGGCGTGTCCGCGCCCGCACTCCTCGTGCTCGCGCTGGTGGGTTTCTTGGCGACGGTATGATGATGATGCGTGGTGGCTGGATGGTGCCACCATCCCCATCGAAGGTGGCGGCGGGGGCGGGGGCGGTGGGCAGAGGAGGAAACATTGCGCTGTATTTGTTCGCTTTTCAGTTTTGTTTTTGGCCGTGAAATAAAAATTGTTGTACTTGTTGTTTAGCTGTTGTTAGCGTTATGTAGGCAGAGGGATTTACTATTACTGTAGTGGACGTGGTGTTCATCGGTTCACATGATGAGCTCTCTGTTTCTGATGAGTCTCTGGCTGAGTTGCAGTACAGGCGCACTATTGCCGTCATGGCCATGGCCGAGAGACTGAGCTCTCAGAGCCTCAGAATAGCAGTAACCAGCTAGATACTCGAAGCAGCTTAGTTTTGCAGCAAAACGAGCTGGCGGCGCTCGGTTAGCCTTTACCGGCGATGCAAGGAACGTCGATTAGTAGTAGCTTTTGCGCACATTTCCGGATGACTCCACTCCACGCTCTGTTCCCAGCCCTTTCCTCTGCAAGACTGCGAGGAGATGATTAGCTACTCCGTCTCAGTCTCACTCTCACTCGACGATCTCGTGGATGGGAACTAGGAACTGAGGTCGTCATGGCAATTGAGCACCTCGCTCGCTCATCATTCGTCGGATTGGAGAAGAGAGCATGATGGGAAGAACAGCGCACTACGCCTACGCGGCCGATTGCCCCGTTGGTTGGTCTAAATCGGTCGAAAAATATTGTTCTAACTAAATTTTTATGAAAGAAAAATACTATTCTGGTCGAAAAACAAACCGAGCAGGAATAAGCCGAACAAACCGACTAGGATAAGCCGAACGGGGCCATTACAGGCGTCCATCCAACTGTTTTTTTCCCCCGAACCAGCCAACCAACCAAGGACTCGAAGCAAGAAAAGCACCAGAAAGACCAATGGAGCTCATTGAAGTTGCAGGGTCCCAGAGAAAAAGGCACTGGCCAGCTATTTGGAGCTTGGAAAGGACGCCGGCAGGCGGCAGGGCCTCCGTGCGGTTGGTGGCGGTCGACCGAGATGATTGACCTGTTCCTGCTGGAGCCTTGCTACTGCTGCTGCTGCGTTCTGACGAGTTTCTCCTGCGGCCATGGCCATGGCCATGGTGGGTAGCTAGCAAACCGAAGAACCCCAGTACAGGCTCGCCCGGATAGTTACTTTTTCAATCAATTTTTTTTTTCTAGCTATGACTTATTCGTCAATCGGTGCATGGCGAGCACATGGCTGCCGGGGCCGCTAACAGGTGTGTGGACGGGACGGTCCCCGCCGCGGCGGCGCGGCTCGCGGCGGAAATTACCGCGCGCCTGTCCTGCCAGTGCCTGTGCGCGCGTATGGCCGCACATGCCGCCGCAGCGCGTGTCGGCGTCGTGCTCGTCGTCTTCGCCGTCGTCAGCCAGTCTGAACCCTGTCTGTATGCTCGCGCGGTGCGCGCTAGACAGCCTTGCAGTTGCACCAACCTTGGTCGTGGGCTGGTGCGCCTGTTTTTTAGCAGGTAGGGATAGGCCTGATGGTTGACGGCTCGACGGACGTCTACGCTGGGCCGAGAGGCAGATGACTACGATGCGTCAGTGGTCACAGTTCTGTTTCTGTAGCTAAGGTGATCTGAACAGAGAGGACGCATCGTGGGCATTTGAGACGCTGGGCCAGCGAGTCACCGCCGTAGAATCCAGCTTTTGCGGTTCAACTTGTGGTCTCGCTTTTACAATCCATAACCACGCGTCCACGCCTAAATTATGGAATCCCGTCACTAGTTTCTACCAGCTTGTGCGACTCATCCACTACGATCTAGGGATTGAGCAAAAGGCTAGTTTTTTCCGTCCATGTTTTGACAGTCTAGATTTCAATGGTCAACAATATACATTCTAGCTTCCACAATTTAGGGTGGATTCAAATAAGGACCATTGAAACTTTAGTGCTTTTTGGGATCGGAACTGTTCCTCTTATAAGGTTTTAAAAACCTTTTCCGAATGAACGGTAAGGGGCTATTTTGAATCCTTCATTTTGGAGGAATTGAAATCTACGTAATGAATTAGACTATTTGGCTTGAAATTTGACATTCCATAATATTCTTAAACTCACAAATAAACTTATCTTAACTTATCTTAAATTCATAGGGTACGAGATGAAAATAGATTCTATAGATAACTATGTTATAATTTATTATCTAACTTATAGCACACTCTTCAATTGACTTCCCTACAATAGAAATGCAACATATAAGTATGTCATTTGTATGCCTAACAATAAATATATTCCATATACAACCATATTAACTTAATTAATCTATGCCTAAATTATAATTATTAGAATGAATTTAATTCCAAAGATCCAAACAAACTAAGAGTTTTCAATATATTTTTAGGAGAGAACTGACCGGTTTTTTAAGGAAACGCTAACATGTCTATACCAAAACTAAAAACAACACAGCTAAACAAACATCTGCATCTAACAAGGTAAAACTGAACCAAACCCTCCAACGACTAAGACCTATTTGGTAGGGCTCTAGCTCCTCATAAAAAGATTCTGACTCCTCGTGTGGAGCTTCTCCGGTGGATTTGAAGCCGTTTTAGAAAAAATTTAAAAACAGCTATAGTGGTAATTTTCTAATAATTTGTACTTGGGTTGCAAAGAGGAGTTGGAAAAGTCGTAGTCGTTGGATCTCTGTCTCCTCTATAAAAAAACAACGGCGCTTAATTTTTAGATTGACTTGACAAGACTCCTTACAAGGAGTTGAAGCCGGAGCCCTGTCAACGTGGCCTACCACCCCTTACAAGAAAAAGAACAAAACTCAATTGTTTGGAAAAAAAAAACATCACAGCTATAAAACAAGGCAAACAAAAAGATAACGAAGAAAAAATACTACTTACACAACTAAACAAAAAGTTCTATAGTTGTCGGGGACCAATACCAAGGTACCCGAAGAGGATGAGCTAATGGCCATCAACGTTGATTCATCCGAGCAGTCAAGAGCGCGACTACAGCTCCGACCGACCCCCACGCACGCGGGCTCCACCTCGCCCGACCTTTCGGGGCGGGCTCCGCCTCGTCCGACCCCGAGGCTGCAGGCTCCGCCTCGCCCGACCCTGAGGTCGTAGGCTCCGCCTTGCCCGACATCCAGCCACGGGCTCAGCCTCGCCCAACCCCAAGGTCGTGGGCTCCGCCTCGTCCGACTCTTAGGTTTGCACTCCGCCTCACTCGACCCCTCGGGTGCGGGCTCCGCCTCGCCTGACCCCTCAGGTGCAGGCTCCGTCTCATCCGACGGGGTCTCATACCGCCATCAGCCACTCCAGGTCCAAGCATATGGGCCTGGGTCAAAACTCTGACACGAAGAAAGAGACCGGCACGTCCCGACGTAACCTATGGCCATGATGGACCATACCTGAGGATTCACATCAAGAACAGTGTCAGGTGTGCCGGTGCTGTTCTACCTAACCCTTGTACGAACGCTGACAGGCGCATCAGTTCACCACAACGTCCGCCAGGACAGAATAGAGCGCCATGACCCTACAGATGATGCCTGCGCATGGTGCCTGTGATGGATAGGGACCCGCGTGAAGGAGAAGAAATATCCAATGATCCTAGAAGCCTTCCTCTCTCTCTCTCTCGTTCTTCTCCTTTCCCTCCGCTGTAACCCATGCTTTCCCTTGACCTATAAAAGGGAAAGCAGGGCGCCCCATGAAGGAGACAGATCTAATCCGACGGATCAATCAAGATCTGCACGAGATTAGAACATGAGATAACACACAAAAATACGATGCTGAACAGATTGTGCGCACCTACGAAGGGTGTCAATACTATGCTCGGCAGACCCACCTGCCGACCCAAACACACTAGACGATCCCCATCACGTGGCCATTCGCGGTCTAGGGGCTCGATCTGGTCGGACCCCTCAAGAGTGCGTCCGGGGGCTATACACACTTGCTTGTCGCCGTAGACAAGTTTACAAAAGTGGATAGAGGCTCGACCGATCTCCACGATCAAGTCTGAACAAGTCATGTTGTTCTTCCTTGACAACGTCCATTGCTTTGGAGTCCTGAACTCCATTATCACGGACAATGGCATGCAGTTCACTGGGAAGAAGTTCCTCCTATTCTGCGATGAATACCACATCCGCGTCGATTGTGTCGCCGTGGCGTACCCCCGCATGAACGGATAGGTTGAGCGTGCAAACGACATGGTCCTACAAGGCCTCAAGCCTAGGATCTTCAACTGGTTGAATAAGTTTGGCGGACGATGGGTCATAGAGCTTCCTGCGGTGCTCTGGAGCCTGAGGACAACCCCTAGCCGGGCCACCAGCTACACACCTTTCTTCATGGTCTACGGTTCTAAGGCTATCCTCCCGACCAACCTCAATTATGGAGCGTCGAGGGTTAGGGCGTATGACAAATAGGGAGCCGAGGCATCCCTCGAGGATGCCATGGACCAGCTAGTTGAAGCGCACGCTAGGTACCAGCAAGCGTTGCGCCGGTACCACAGTCGTCGAGTGCGGGGTCGGGCCTTCCACATCGGAGACCTGGTGCTCCGCCTCGTCCAGAGCAACAAGAACTACCACAAGCTCTCTCCGCCCGCATCGGAGATCAATTGAAGAGAAGGCAAGAGAAAGGGAAACTTACGAAGACAACATAGCCTGGCTTCGGCCACATCAGAGGATGCCTCGGCACCGGGTAAATGAAGTCGAGGATGGCACCCGCTCCATCGCCTCCTTAATGCATTGCGCGATCTTGGAGTTGGGGAGCATTCCCTCGGTGAGCGCTGTTCTGTCGAACAACGCCTCGGACGCCATCGCGTATAGCGAGAGCGCGTGCGTCATCAACGACGCCACCCTCCTCGCATGGTAAGCCCCGATGATGCTAGACTCTTTAAGGCTATTCTCCTTTAAGATATGGATCGTGGCGATGTGGTCTCGGATCTTCTTCTTGTCCTTCTTCAGGATGCCCCACTTCCTTACTACTCTGGGGCCTCTTCGATCAGGTGCTCGGTGAACTCCGATAGAAGGGCGGCGACGTCATTCTTGAGGTAGAACCACTGTGAGTGCCATCCCTTATTGGACGTCGAGAGCCGCATGGACAGGTACTCGCCGACCCGATTGTTCTAAAGTTGGATGTTGGCGCACCCCATCGGCATGTGTAGCTCCTACCTATTGCCCTTCTCCCTCTTCTTCTGGAGGCTGACGGCGAAGAAATACCTCCACAAGTCAAAGTGGGGGCGGATCCCTAGGAATCCTTTGCACAGCGCGACGAACGCCGCCATGTGTTGGATCCCGTTGGGATTGAGATGCTGCAGCTCGATCTTGTAGAAGTGCAGCAGCCTTTGGAGGAATTTGTGGGTGGGGATCATGAGCCAACGCTCGTGGAAGTGGGCGAACGACATTACGTAACCATCAGACGGTGAAGGCGAATCCTCATTGCTGGACAGCAACCACTCCTCGGATGAGGTCCGCACGCGGAGAAGACCGTGACGGATGAGGCCCCCCATGCGCTGGGAGGTGATGTTGGAATGGCACCATGGCTCTATTGGAGGTGGGGGCAGATGGATGCGAGCTCAACGGCAGTGGAGGAGCAGAGGCTATGGATCTAGGGCTTCAATGGCAGACTAGAAAGCACAACAGATCCAAAACGGCAGCGTCGGAGAAACAGAGAAGGCAAGGCTGTGGTTTTGGTGTGCAGACACATCAAGGGTGAAAGCATCTAGGCCCCTTATTGGGTTTTGGTGATTAATGACAATACAAGATTACCATGACTAACGTTTGTTTTGCAGAGGCAATTAAGTTAGGTCATGGTAATGGAGATCAATTGGGCAATCAAGGTGGTCATGCCTCTACGATGGAAATCATTTTGATTTTCAAAGGATGGACGACAAGGTTAAAGATAACTAGTTCTAAGTGTCAATTGGAGTTGGAGTGACACTTAGAGTAGTTTAGGACTTTGTTTTTCCTTTGGCCGTACTATTAAGGGGGTATGGACGGGTAGCTTGACCTAGATGAGTCTAGTGAGTTAGGTGTGGTGCACACTTGTTAAAACTAGCACTAGGTAGCTCCACAATAGCCCTATGATCCTATAGAGCAAACTTTATTGACATATGTTCGAGAGTTGGAAGTGAATGGAGGGTCAAATGCTGACCGGACGCTGGCTTCGATGCGACCGGACGCTGGCCGTAGGGTCCAGTCAGTACATTTGATCAAGGAGATTGCGTTTAGTGTGACCGGACGCTAGAGTGGTCAAGTGACCGGATGCTGAGAGGTAGTGTCTAGTCAACTCCAGTAAGGTTCCAGAGAAGAAATTCTGCGACCGGACGTGACCAGTCAATACTGACCGAACCCTGAGGATCTAATGTCCGGTCGAGTCCAGTAAGCATCCAGTGAGGGTTTAATGCGACCGGACGCGTCCGGTCAGTGGTGATCGGACCCTGCCAGTATCCGGTCAACACTTAAACACTGGTGTGCGGGTTGAATTGACCGGAGCGTCCGGTCAACATGACCGGAGCGTCCGTTCACCCCGCAGAGGCACATAACGGTTCGTTTTTTAGGCTACCTTATAAATAGAAGCTCCACTCGTGTGTGGAGTCACTTTTGCTCATTCCAACAGCTGAGAAATACGTTTGTGAGTGCCAAGAAGAGTAAGATCCTAGTGAGGTGATTGAGATTCGTGAATCTAAGAGAGTAGCCTCATTAGTGAATCAAGAGTAGCAAAGTATGCATCCACCGTTCTCATTAGGCTTCGAGTGGTCAAGTGAGAGTTCATGATTGTTACTCTTGGTGATCGCCATCGCCTAGATGGCTTGGTGGTGATTGGGAGCTTGGTGATCACCTAGCGGAGCTTGTGGGTGACCCAACTCAAGTTGTGAGTGGTTTTGAGTGATTCGCCACGATAGAGTGTTGAAGAATCAACCTATAGAGAGCACTTGATCCTTGCGCGGATCAAGGGAGAGCTACACCCTTGCGTGGGTGCTCCAATGAGGACTAGTGGGGAGTGGCGACTCTCCGATACCTCAGCAAAACATTGCCGCGTTCCTCTCTCTCTATTTACTTTGAGCATTTACTTTGAGCAATTCAATACTTGTCTTTACATTCATAGAATTGCCATGCTAGAGTAAGTTTGGAACATAGGTTGCAAGTCCGTTGTGTGTTAGATTGATAGAAACACTTTTCTAGGCACAATGGGTTAATTGGGCTAACCGTAGGATTTAATTATTGCAAGAAATTTTAGAATTAGCCCAATTCACCCCCCTTTTGGGTATCTTGATCCTTTCAATTGGTATCAGAGCCTCGTGCTCATGTTTTTAAGCTTAATCACTTAGAGCAAGATGTCTCACAGGGATGGACCTCCTCCTATCTTTGAGGGAGATGACTTTCTATATTGGAAAATCCGTATGGAGGCGTACTTAGAAGCTCTAGACGTTGGTATTCTTAGAGCCGCCTCACAAGGCTTTCCAAAACCTCGGGATGCTACTAACTTACAAGGCGATGAGGTTAATTATGAAAAGTGGAATGCAAAGGCTCAAAACACTATCTTTAGAGGCCTTTGCAAAGATGTGTTCAACCGCATAAGGAACCACAAAGACGTCCATGCACTATGGTGGGACGTTTGTGCGCTCTATGAGGGAACCAAGAGTGAGCATGAGGAACACTATCATCTTGTGATTGAAAAGCTAAATTCATTTAAGATACTTCCCAAAGAATGTGCTAATGAGATGTATTCACGTTTAAATGTTCTTGTAGAGGAAGTCAATGGGCTTGGACTTACTCAAATGTCACCATCCGACATTGTGAGAAAGATCTTGAGTGTCCTCCCCATTGATAAATATGGGCATATTGTGATCGTGCTACATCAAGGTGATCTTTCCACCGCTACACCGACACAAATCTTGGGAAAGATCAATGCTCATGAGATGTATATTCACATCATGCCACAAGATGGCTCATCCTCTACCAAGAAGAAAGAGAAAGACTTAGCATTCAAAGCTAGAAAAGATAAGGGCAAAGCAAGACTTGAGTATGAGAGCTCAAGTGATGAAGAAGATGAAGATGAAAATCCTGCTCTCATAGTGAAGAAAGCCGCCAAGATGCTAAAGAAGCTAAACAAGAGTGGCATCAAGTTCGATGGCAAGAAGAAGAAGTTCTTCACAAGCTCTAGAAGAAAGCCAATCTCTGAAATGGATTGCTTCAATTGTGGTGAACTTGGTCATCTAGCACATCAATGCCCCAAGCCCAAGAAAGACAAGTTCAAGAACAAAAACAAGGGCAAGAAAGATAACTCAAGTAATCAAGATGAAGATGAGAAGAAGAAGAACAAGTCATACAAGAAGAGAGATGGTAAAAAGAGGGACTTCCACAAGAAGAAGAAAAGTGGAAAGGCCTACATCGTCGGTGATTGGCTCACGGACATTGATTCATCTAGTGGATCATTCGATGATGATAGTGATAATGAGAAGGTGGTCGCCATTGCTATTGATCTTCCATTTTCATCGCCACCATCGCCATTATCCTCTACACACCTATGCCTTATGGCCAAGGGTGAACGCAAGGTAACTAATAATGATGATAGTAGTGATGATGAGCAAGCTAGTGATGATGATAGCGATAGCGATGATGATGATTCACCTTCATATGATGATCTTGTCAAAATACTAAGAAAATACACTAAGATCATTAGAAAGAGTAGAGCTAAAAATGAAAAGCTTGATGCTAAAAATGATTCACTCTTAACAAAATGCGATACATTGGAAAAGGCTAATGTTGAGCTTAGAGAAACAAATGATGCTATATCATTCAAACTCAAGGAGCTCAAATTTTCTAAGAAAGAGCTTAAAGATAAACATGATAAACTTGAGTGGGTGCACAATGAGCTCATCACTAGCCACAACAAGCTAAAAGATGAATATACAACTCTTAAGATCAATCATGATACTCTTGTTATTGCTCAAGAATTTTTACCAAATGAGCCACATGATGCTACTAACCATATTGTTAAGATTGATATAGCTACATCATGTGATGATTTAATTGATGAGAGCATTGAGCAAGGATCTAGTGGCAAAAGCAAGCAAGTGTTGAGTGTAATGACTATGATGAGTATATCAAGCTCAAGAGTGATAATGAGAAGCTCAAGAAAGATCTTGAAGAGATGAAAGGCCACAACACCATTGTGCTAGAAACTCTTGATCATGATGAAGGTTTGATCCTTGAGAATGAGAAGCTCAAAGAAGAGAACAAGAAGCTCAAGGAAGAAAAGAACAATGATATTCTCAAGGAAGAAAACAAGAAGCTCAAGATGAAGAAAGAGCATCTTAAGATGGGATTGAGCAAGTTTGCAAGAGGCAAGTATCTCCAAAGTGAGCTACTTATGAACACTGTCATGAAGATGGATATAAGTGGCATTGGATATGTGGCAAGTGTAGAGAAGAAGAAGGCTCAAGCTCAACCACAACAATCAAAGCCAAAGCCAAAGCCAAAGAGATGTTTTGAGTGTGGACAAGAGGGCCACTTTGTTCATGAGTGCCAAACTCCACCGCCACAATCCTTGCCCAAGCATGCTAGATCCTTTGCCTTCAATGCTCACTACATGCTTAGAAAGGATTCTAGTAGAAAGATGAAAGTCATGTTCTTAGAACCCCCTAACAAGAATATGCCTAAAAAGATTTGGGTGGCTAAGTCACTTGTTGAGACGGTGAAGGGCCCTCAACAAGTTTGGGTTCCTAAAGCTTGAATCTCTTGTGTGTAGGTGAACTACAAGACCAATGAAAGTCATTGGGTTATTGATAGTGGTTGCACTCAACATATGACCGGTGATCCTCATATGTTCACCTCACTAGATGAAGAAGTAGATGGACAAGAGAAAATAACATTTGGAGATAACTCAAAGGGCAAGGTTAAATGATTGGGCAAAGTGGCAATATCAAATGATCATTCCATCTCTAATGTGCTATATGTTGCTTCATTGAGTTTGAACTTGCTATCTGTTGGACAATTATGTGATCTTGGCTTCCAATGCTTATTCACCGAGAAGGAGGTTGTTGTATTCAAGGTAGATGATAATCAAGTGATATTCATTGGATTTAGATACAACAACTTATATCTAGTGAACTTCACCTCCGAAGATACAAATTTGAAGACTTGCCTATTTACCAAAACAACACTTGGGTGGCTATGGTATAGAAGACTTGCTCATGTTGGTATGAGTTCACTCAAGAAGCTAATGAAGAATGATTTGGTGAGAGGGTTGAAGGATGTAAAGTTTGAGAAGGACAAGCTTTGTAGTGCATGTTAAGCCAGCAAGCAAGTTGCAAATACCCATTCAACAAAAGCTTTCATGTCAACCACAAGAGTGCTAGAACTCCTACACATTAATTTATTTAGACCAACAATATACAAGAGTTTGGGAGGGAATCTCTATTGTCTTGTGATTGTTGATGACTATTCAAGGTATACATGAGTATTCTTCCTTCATAACAAATTCGAAGTTGCATCTTGCTTCAAGAAGTTTGCTAAGAGAGCTCAAAATGAATTTGAAGTGAAGCTCAAGAAGATAAGAAGTGACAATGGAAAAGAATTTGATAACACAAATATTGAAGCTTATTGTGATGAAGTTAGGATCAAGCATGAAGTCTCCACAACTTATACTCCTCAATAAAATGGTGTAGTTGAGAGGAAGAACTGGACTTTGATCACTCTTGCAAGGACAATGCTAGATGAGTACAACACCCCCGAAGCTTTATGGGTGGAAGCCATCAACACCACATGCTATGCATCAAACTGCCTATTCCTTCAAAAGTTCCTTGGCAAGACACCTTATGAGTTGCTCAATAGGAAGAAGCCAGACGTCTCCTTCTTTAGGGTGTTTGGTTGCAAATGCTACATCTACAAGAAGTGGCAACACCTAGAGAAGTTCCAAAGATGTTGTGATATTGGTTTTCTTGTTGGTTACTCATCAAAGTCCAAAGCATATAGAGTATTTAATCATGCCACCGACTTGGTTGAAGAAACATATGATGTAGAATTTGATGAATCTAACGGCTCCCAAGGAGCACATGAGAATCTTGATGATGTAGGTGATAAACCATTGAGGGAGGCTATGAAGAATATTCCAGTGGGAGACATCAAGCCAAAAGATGATGAAGATGATATACAAGTCATTGATCAACCTTCATCAAGTGTGCCACAAGATGGTGAAAAAGATGAGAGAGTAAAAAATAAAGATACTCATATCTTCCATGAGCAAATGATGGTACAAGCACAAGATGTTGATGCTCCACAACCACCTCCTCAAGTGGTCAATAGAAGAAATACACCTCTCCTACAAGATCATCCTCAAGATCTCATCATAGGGAGTCCATCAAAGGGTGTAATGACTCGATCTTAAAAACTTGCTTCATTTATTGCTCATCACTCTTTTGTCTCTTGCTATGAGTCTACCAAGGTAGAAGAAGCTCTTAAAGATCCGGATTGGATAAATGCCATGCATGAAGAGTTGAACAACTTCACTCGCAATAAAGTTTGGACTCTTGAAGAGCGATCAAAAGGTGCAAGAGTCATTGGAACAAAGTGGGTGTTCCGCAACAAGCAAGATGATCAAGGTGTTGTTATGAGGAACAAGGCAAGACTAGTTGCAAAGAGGTTCTCCCAAGTTGAAGGTTTGGATTTTGGAGAGACCTTTGCACCAGTTGCAAGATTAGAAGTCATCCATATCCTACTTGCATATGCATCATATCATGAGATGAAACTATATCAAATGGATGTGAAAAGTGTATTTTTAAATGACTTTATTAATGAACTAGTCTATGTTGATCAACCTCCTGGGTTTGAAGACCCTAGATATCCTAATCATGTTTATAGGTTGTCTAAGGCACTATATGGGCTTAAGCAAGCCTCAAGAGCTTGGTATGAGCGCCTTTGAGACTTCCTCATTGAGAAGGGCTTCACCATTGGGAAGGTCGACACCACACTATTCACCAAGAAGCTTGATGGGCATATCTTTATTTGTCAAGTATATGTTGATGATATCATCTTTGGATCATCAAATGAAGACTCATGCAAAGAATTTGGTGAATTGATGTCGAAGGAGTTCGAGATGTCAATGATTGGTGAGCTTACATTCTTTCTTAGTTTTCAAGTCAAGCAAATAAAAGAAGACATCTTCATCTCTTAAGAGAAATACACAAAAGATCTTCTCAAGAGATTTAAGATGGATGAATGTAAGCCAATCAAGACACCAATGCCTATCAATGGACATCTCGACCTAGATGAGGGAGGTAACCCGGTTGATCAAACTCTCTACCGTTCTATAATTGGTAGCTTGTTATATTTAACCGTATCTAGGCCCGACATCATGTTTAGTGTGTGTATGTGTGCTAAATTTCAAGCTAATCCTAAGGAAACACATTTAATTGCTGTAAAAAGAATCCTTAGGTATCTTAAGCACACACCAAGCATTGGCCTTTGGTATCCCAAAGGAGCTATATTTAAATTAGTTGGCTATTCTGATTTGGATTATGCCGGTTGCAAAGTTGATAGAAAGAGCACATCCGGAGGGTGCCATTTGCTTGGTAGATCACTTATGTCTTGGTCCTCCAAGAAACAAAATAATGTGGCTTTGTCCATCACCGAAGCGGAATACATTGCCGTGGGTGCTTGTTGTGCACAAATATTATACATGAAACAAACTTTGCTAGACTATGGTGTAGTTCTAGAAAAGGTACCTCTTTTGTGCGATAATGAAAGTACGGTAAAACTTGCAAATAATCCAGTTCAACACTCTCGCACCAAGCACATAGATATCCACCATCACTTTCTAAGAGATCATGTTGCTAAAAATAATATATCACTAGAAGGTGTAAGGATCGAAGATCAATTAGCGGATATCTTCACTAAACCGCTAGATGAGGCTATAATTTGTAGATTACGGAATGAGCTCAATGTACTTGATTTTAGTAACTTCACTAAAAATTAAGCTTGTGTTGTCCCTTGCATTTATTGTAATATACAACATGTTTAATTTTTGGTAATACATATAGGGCTTGTCTAACATGGTTAAGATAACCGCAAAAAAGTGTGTGAAGAAGCTTAACCTTGGATCAAACTTGATAAGCAGCTAGATTTACTTACAAGTATTGCATATGCATGAGTGTTGTTTTGTCGTTTTGTTCCATTTTCCCTCTTATTGCATATTTTCTTAAAAGAATTATAGCCTAAGGCAAAATATTTTGAAAAATATGAGGGTTTGAGAGATGTCCTCACATCAGTCCCAATTGTTGTTTATTTGGATCTTATTTCAAGTTGGGACTTGATTGGGAACAGACAGCGCGGAGAAACATTGAAGATTTGCTAGAAAAGAGTGACTGGACTCTGCTGTCCAGCGTCCGGTTAGTTCACAGGTGGTGAACAGAAGCTGAAGGAGTGACCGGACTCTGCATTTGAGCGTCCGGTTAGAAAGGGTTCCGGCGTTCGGTCGATCTACATGGCGTTAAAGGCATCTAACCAGACTCTAGCTGCGTCCGATTGAAAGCTCTAGTTTGGTTTTAGTTAATTGATGAAACCCTAAGTGCTAACCTAGTTGATCAAGATGATTACGAGATAGGTAGCACTACTCCAAGTGATGAAGCAATGGCAAAGATCATGACAATGGTGATGGGATGGTGATGGTCAAATGCTTAAACTTAGAAAAGAAGAAAGAGAAAAAGAAAAGGCTCAAGGCAAAGGTATAAAATGTAGGAGCTATTTTGTTTTGGTGATCAAGACACTTAGAGAGTGATCACATTTAGAATTGATAGTCGTACTATTAAGAGGGGTGAAACTCGTATCGGAATGTGGTTATCAAAGTGCCACTAGATGCTCTAACTCATTGCATATGCATTTAGGATCTAGTGGAGTGCTAACACCCTTAAAAATATTTGTAAAAATATGCTAACATATGTGCATAAGGTGATACACTTGGTGGTGTTGGCACATCTACAAAGGAGGTGGTGTTTATAGGGTTGAGATGGGTTTGGTCCCTATTTTCTATTGCGCCGGATGCAAATTCTTGGTGGTTAGCATATTTGAGCAAGGTTGAAGAAGTTAGAATTGAAATGGAGTTGGTCGAAATGATGCTGGCGTCGGTCTACTGACCGGACGCTAGGTCACGCAATGACCAAACACTGAAAGACTGCGTCCGGTCAAACTGACGGGTCTACACAGTACCGAGGGTATTGCACCGAACGCTGGTCTATGTCCGGTCAAGGTGGACCGGACGCGTCCAGTCAAAAAAATATGCCTCGGGGAGCTTACTGGAAACGACCGGACGCTGGGGCTTCAGCGTCCGATCAGTTATACCGAAGCATCCGGTTAGCTTCGTAGCTGTTGAAATCTGATAAATAGCGTTTGAAGCTGGTGACATGTGGCGTCCATCAGGCGACCGGACGCTGAGGGCCAGCGTCCGGTCAGTATGACCGGAGCGTCCAGTCAGAGCGCGTTTTGCCCAGTGAAGGGGTATAACGGCTCTATTTGATAGGGGCTCTATTTATAGCCCCATGGCCGGCTCAAGGGATCTCTCTTGCACATTTTTATTGATATAGCAACCTTGTGAGCTTAGCCAAAGTCCTTCCACTCATCTCCATCATTGATTCATCATCTTTGTGAGATTGAGAGAGAATCCAAGTGCATTGCTTGAGTGATTGCATCTAGAGGCACTAGGTATTCGTGCGGATTTCGCTTGTTACTCTTGGTGGTTGCCACCACCTAGATGGCTCGGTGCAGCGGTGGAGGATCGGCACGAGTTGGTGATTGTTCATGGCCATCTCCAGTGATTGTGAGGGGAGTTGTACCTTCCCCGGTGGAGCGCCGAAAGGTAACTCTAGTAAATTGCTCATGTCATTGAGTTACCTCACTTGTGGGTCAGTTCTTGCGGTGTCCAATCGTGTGGACGAGGTTTGTGAAACACCTCTTAGCCACCGAATCACCAAGTGTTGGTCGACACAATGGGGACGTAGCGTGTTGGCAAGCATATGAACCTCGGGAGAAAATCGATTGTCTCTCTTCTTTGGCATTCTCCTGGTGATTGGCTATATATTCATCTTGTGATTGGTTCATCTCCTACACGTCGGTATAATCACTCTACTCACTCATTTACATTCTTGCAAACTAGTTGATACAAGCTCTTTAGTGCAATTAGAATTGAGAGCTTGCTTTATTATTTACATTCATCTAGTTGAGCTCTTTAGAGTAGCAAGGTTGAGAGCTCTTAGTGAGTAATTACATAGCAAGTTTGTGTGCCTAAGTATTCATTGTAACTAGAATTGTTGGATAGGTGGCTTGCAACCCTTATAGAGCTAGAGCAAGTTTACATTACGCTATTTGTCATACTAATCAAAATGCTCTAGTTGATTTGTAGATTTTTAAATAGGCTATTCACCCCCCCCTCTAGCCATATTAGGACCTTTCACCGATCATGGACCACCGGACGCATCTGGTCACGATTCTAGAGGAATTAGACCTCTCTGGAATCGACCGGATGCTGGGTGGTAGCGTCTGGTCGCTACCACCGGAGCGTCTGGTCATTAGATCTCGTGCGGCTTTCAATCTCTTTTCTCCTTTCCTTCTCGGTTGTGTCGGGGGGCCTATTTAATCACGCGAGTTGTACCTATGCTGACCTATTCTACCACCACCAAGTCCTGAGCCCTAGTCGCCATTCAGCACCACCACCGCAGCTTCTCTGCGCTAGCAGTCGCCACACCACTACAGCCGCTGCTCTCGCACATCACCGTGCCCTGCCTCTCGCAGAACTCCGCGCACCGCCCGCTTCACCTGCACAGTTGTTGTGCTGCCGTGCCTCCTCTACAGCGTCATCCATCCAATGACGGTAAGGCCCTACTGCCGGTTCCTCGCATTGCCTAGCTTCAGCGCAGCAAACCTAACCGCATCTCTTCTATCGATCCAGTGCTTCGCTTAACCCTAAATTCGTCGTACCGATTCGTGGGTTCCCCGCGTGATGTCTCTTCTTGGATCGCCGGTTCGTCAGGTAGCAAGCCAGTCGTTTCTATTTCGCATCTACATTGCTTACTTTCATAGGGTTTTGCATCTATTAGATATATCATATTTACTTGTATATCCTTCTATTCCATTGTGCAACGAGTCAGTACCGTTGAGGTGTCTGTGACAATTGACAATCAACTCGGAGCCAAGCTCGCGAGTACGGATCGAGGCCAAGCCTTGAAAGTGTCAGTGGACAATTGATCTTTTCAGTGGTAGTGGTTCTAGTCAAATCAGATGGCTCACACCAAGAATGTTGGTGGTGGTCCAGGGGATGACGATTAGAGGCCCCCGCCTCGCTTGTCCGCAGGAACCAAAGGCAAGGCGACGAAGCATGTTACATCAAAGAAGCGCAAGTATCTTGATGTAGAGATAGCGAGAGCATCAGCAGTCGCTGAGGCCACAGAGCGTGCTAAGAGAAGAGGTGCCCACAGTGGAGTTGTCATTGCAGATCATCTAGCACCAGACGCGTAGGGCAGACTTGAGCATGTTGAGCGTCTTCATGGTAGTCCACCTAGGACTGTCATGATGGTAGGACAACGTCTTCCTATTGTGGATCCTCAGCCTCAGGGAGTCACAGTAGGAGTCACAGCAGCAGCCCCCACCAGCAGAGCCTCAGCCAGCTCAGGAGACACAGGAGGGACAATAGTCACAGCAGCCTCAGGAGGGTGAGGAGGGCTAGCAGGCTGAGGAGATCGAGCATGCACCCCAGCCACAGCTATGCAGCTCTAGTTGTACCCGGGTTCTAGTGTCACCGAGGCCACCGACACAGCAGAGGGGATCACGTGCACCACCTCGTCCACAGGGTCCGCCTCTAGTGATTCACCTTGACTTGAGGGCCACCATGGCCAAGTAGGTTCAGTAGCTTCGCTTTGTGGAGTTTGATGTGTGGTTTCCTCTGAGGAGGGATGAGAGAGCAGCAGAGGGTTTCTATACACCGCTCCAGTAAGACTTCTACAATGCATATCTGAACAGTAGGGTAGTCTTCTGATCTCAGAGAGTCTACAGTATTAAGGCTATTGTGGCAGCAGCCGGAGAGCATATCCGCCCCTACTTATCATATCTACTAGGGCTAACAGATCTAATTAGTCAGACAGGATTGTATGTACCATCTTAGGTTCGGTAGTTTTAAGCTTCGCTCTACATTGACCCGCAGCATAACTTCATACACTTTGCATTTAGAGGCAGAGACTACAGGATGATGAGTTTTAGGGCTAGGGAGATATTGAGGCTATAGGAGCAGCCTATCAGGTTACATGAGGTATGTTATGGACAGCAACAGCCTCCTAGGCGCCCTCATGGTGGTTTGGTGTCTCCTATAGATCTTGTGCGTCATTGCTTTAAGGAGCCCTTTGGTGAGGGGTCGAGGAGAAACCCTAGTGACCTTACTCCTACAGCTAGAGTTCTAGAGGCTATCATCAGGAGGACACTACTTCCTAGGTTGGGATATAGAGAGGGTCTGACTCGCCTACAGCTTTGGCTCCTCAATGCCCTGATGCAGCAGACAACGTTCGATATTTGGGATCTTCTTCTGTCTGAGATGGAGGATACTATAGCTGAGGGCTTCAAGGGTCATAGGCAGCTTCCATATGCACAATGGATTACATTTCTTATGCTCAAGGCTGTGCATGTTAGGACTCCTGAGATGGTTGCAGAGTACAAAGGTGCCACCATAGAGTTTCCAGCTTATAACATGGCACTGAGGATCAAGCATAGCACACCATAGGCACCCACTTAGCCTCGCCGTCGTCCAGATGTACCAGAGTCAGCAGCTCAATAGGACAAGATTATCAGAGGCATAGCCGCTACTGAGGAGCAGCTTGAGGCTTAGGAGGAGAGGAGCGAGTCTAGTGATAGTTCGGATGACGACTACCTGCCTATCCCTCAAATGCCTCCATGTAGACACGATGCAGAGGCCGGTAGTTCCAACTCAGCTCCACCTACACCGTAGACGGACCTCGCTTTGATTGCTATTCTTAAGCGGATGCAGCAGGATCAGGCACGATAGGCTCAGGAGACCGCTACCAACTTTGTACAATTTCAGGCTCATCAGGACGAGTTTCAGCGACAGCAGCAGATCCTCTAGCAGCAGTAGCAAATGCATCAGCAATAGTTACTCATGCAGCAGTAGCTTATGGGATTTATGCAGCATGTAGTAACAGCACTTGGGGCTCCACAGTCATAGCCTTCACCCTGGTTTGCTCAGCCTGCCACCACTATGATGACTCTAGCATTACAGCCCAGTGGGCTTTAGAGTCAGGGACAGCCTCCAGCTCCGTTTGCTTCTCGTACAGTATAGGTGTCCCAGTGGTTATCCTCGCTAGTGGTAGCCCCGTAGTTCACACCATATCATACGGGCTTCATATCGGACCAGTCACCCTCGCTATTTGTGCCTGACACGTCAGTCTCTAGGAGTCTTGGAGCATCTTTCAGCGAGTTGATAGGGATGCCTACACCGCCACATATGTATGCCTCAGGTCCTTCTACAGCAGCTCCTGTCGCCATGACTACTTAAAGGCTCCCTTCTTCTGTCGCATCCTCAGATCCTACGACAGATATACCAGCAGCATCACAGGCAGCATCTGCCCCAGCTCAGACCTAGACCGCTTCAGAGATACTTCTAGCCACAGAGGGTTAGTCAGTATAGAGCTCAGGGTTAGATGATGATGGCGCCCAGTTTCAGCTTGCTCCTTGTACCTCAGCGCCCGACTCATTCGCTGTAGCCCTGCCGACCGACCCTTAGGTTTTGGTGTTTGACGCCAAAGGGGGAGAGGGTTCGAGTATGTAGACTCAGGGGGAGCGACATTTAGGGGGAGCTAGTTATCTATTTTTAGCTTATTATTTATTACATTTGGAGTTTCTATGTGTGTGATACACTATTACTTTTATGCATACATGTGTTTACCTTCATGCATACTATTATATCTATATGATAGTGATATCTACGTGATTGTAATATATGACATGTGTGCTCTCTATTTTGAATTCCTTTATATGTCATATCACTTGTGCTATGCTCATTTGCTTTTGCTTCCATGTTTATACTCCGATGCAAATGAGCTTTATTACTTGTACTCATCCTTTTTTCATATCCTTTGAGTACATTATGTTGGCTTGGGTCATATAAGCTTGCTTAACTCTTTTGGTTCCTATTGACAAAAGCTTATATGAACCAAGCATAACAAAAACCTCACTCTTTCACATACTCGAGGTGGTATTGTCATCAGTCACCAAAAGGGGGAGATTGAAAGCATCTAGGCCCCTTGTTGGGTTTCGGTGATTAATGACAATACAAGATTACTATGACTAATGTGTGTTTTGCAGAGGCAATTAAGTTAGGTCATGGTAATGGAGATCAATTGGGCAATCAAGGTGGTCATGCCCCTACGATGGAAATCGTTTCGGTTTTCAAAGGATGGACGACAAGGTTAAGGATGACTAGTTCTAAGTGTCGATTGGAGTTGAAGTGACACTTAGAGTAGTTTAGGACTTTGTTTTTCCTTTGGCCGTGCCCATACTATTAAGGGGGGTATGAACGGGTAGCTTGACGTAGATGAGTCTAGTGAGTTAGGTGTGGTGCACACTTGTTAAAACTAGCACTAGGTAGCTCCACAACGGCCCTATGATCCTATGGAGTAAACTTCATTCACATATGTTCGAGAGTTAGAAGTGAATGGAGGGTCAAATGCTGATCGGACACTGGCTCCGATGCGACCGAACACTGGCCGTAGGGTCCGGTCAGTACATTTGATCAAGGAGATTGTGTTCGGTGTGACCGGATGCTGGAGTGGTCAAGTGACCGAACGTAGAGAGGCAGCATCTGGTCGACTCCAGTAAGGTTCTAGAGAAGGAATTCTATGACCGGACGTGACCGGTCAATACTGACCGGACCCTGAGGATCCAGCGTCCGGTCGAGTCCAATAAGCATCCAGTGAGGGTTTAATGCCACCAGACGTGTCCGGTCAGTGGTGATCGGACCCTACCAGCGTTCGGTCAACACTTAAACATGGGTGTGCGGGTTGAACTGACCAGAGCGTCCGGTCAACATGACCGGAGCGTCTGGTCACCCTGCAGAGGCACATACCGGTTTGTTTTTTAGGCTGCCTTATAAATAGAAGCTCCACTCGTGTGTGGAGTCACTTTTGCTCATTCCAACAACCGAGAAACATGTTTATGAGTGCCAAGAAGAGCAAGGTCCTAGTGAGGTAATTGAGATTCGTGAATCCAAGAGAGTAGCCTCATTAGTGAATCAAGAGTAGCAAAGTGTGCATCCACCGTTCTCATTAGGCTTCGAGTGGTCAAGTGAGAGTTCGTGCTTGTTACTCTTGGTGATCGCCATCACCTAGATGGCTTGGTGGTGATTGGGAGCTTGGTGATCACCTGGCGGAGCTTGTGGGTGACCCAACTCAAGTTGTGAGCGGTTTTGGGTGATTCGCCGTGACGGAGTGTCGAAGAATCAACCCATAGAGAGCACTTGATCCTTGCATGGATCAAAAGGGAGCTACACCCTTGCGCGGGTGCTCCAACGAGGACTAGTGGGGAGTGGCGACTCTTCGATACCTCGGCAAAACATCACCGCGTTCCTCTCTCTCTATTTACTTTGAGTTTTTACTTTGAGCAATTCAATACTTGTCTTTACATTCATAGAATTGCCATGCTAGAGTAAGTTTGGAACATAGGTTGCAAGTCCGTTGTGCGTTAGATTGATAGAAACACTTTTCTACGCACAAAGGGTTAATTGGGCTAACCGTAGGATTTAATTATTGCAAGAAATTTTAGAATTAGCCTAATTCACCCCCCTCTTGGGCATCTTAATCCTTTCAAAGGGGAAGGTCGCTATTTATAAGGTGGAGCGGGACAAGAAGGAGAACCATCTGCCTAGATTCACGTGCCCGCTACGCCACGACATGACACCTCCCTCTAAAGATCGTGTGCACGCAATCTCTAGCCGTGTGCTCAAAGGACACGCCGGATAACGATTCACCCAATCGATAAGCCGAGAACCATCACAGGTAAGGAGGGATATAGAGCTAAAAATGCTCCTACGGCCCATTTAGGTCTAGGAGTTTGAAGGCCAACCCACCGATATGTTCATGGCCGCTCTGGGGCACGCTAAGAGCGAGGGGTGGAAAGGGATGGGCCCGCTAGCGACCAGTACCCGGTCGCACGAGCACCGCGGGCATCTCGGCCCATGTTCAGGTCTCGGCCGGATATGATCCATGATTTTTCCTCAAAGAAAGGCTGAGAGCCTTCAGGATCGGTCGAACGGACCTGAGAACTATATGGATTGACCGCTGAGAATCTAGAGTCGGTCACCAGCTGACCCAAGCCAGACCCCATGAACGGGATGCTAGGGCCCCACTTGGACTAGCCCATTAACAACTCATCGAGCACCATGATTCGTCCATAGAGGAAAATCATGGCATAGCCCCTCTAGTTTTATCGGAAAATGCTTGAGGGAAAATGATCACAAAAATGAGCAAACCCTCGACCGAACCCTTGCTACGAGCGGGGGCTCGAGGAAAGTTGAACTCACAAGGAGACCAAATGCGTGGTCGTAGAACGACAGACCCTTGAGGGGTCCAATCACGATGAAAGGGAATAGCCGTCCCTAGGACACGCCGTGGGTGACAAAAGAAGGCCAAGGCCCTTAGAGTCCTCCCATTTGAAAAATCCTTCAAAGGAGTGTTCTACTCCTCTGCAGGCTCGGGGGCTACTATCGGAGACCAATACTACGGTACTCGAAGAGGAGGAGCTAATGGCCATCAACATTGATTCATCCGAGCAGTCAAGAGCTTGACTATAGCTCTGACTGACCGCTAGGCACGCGGGCTCTGCCTCACCCAACCCCAAGGCAATGGGCTCTGCGTCGCCCGACCTTGAGGCCATGGGCTTCGCCTTGTCCGACCCTAAGGCCATGGGCTCCGCCTCGCCCGACCCCTTGGGTTTGGGCTCCGCCTCGTCCAACTCCTCGGGTACAGACTCCATCTAGCCCGATGGGGTCCCATACTACCGCTAGCCACTCTAGGTCCAGGCATATGGGCCTAGGTAAAAAATCTGACACAAAGGAAGAGATCGGCACGCCCCGACATAATTCATGGCCATGATGGGGCCATACCTGAGGATTTACATTAAGAACAGCGTCGGACGTGCCGTTGCTGTTCTGCCTAACCCTCATACGAACGTTGACAGGCACGTCAGTTCACCATGATGTCCACCAGGACAGAGTGGAGCGTCATGACCGGTAGATGACACCTGCGCATGGCGCTAGTGACGGATACGGACACAACGTGGAGCCGTCCCTGTTGACAACTATAGGGTTGACAAGACCCGTGTAAAGGAGAAGAAGGACCCGATGATCCTAGAAGCCTTTCTCTCTCTCTCGTTCTTCTCCTTTCCCTCCGCTGTAACCCGTGCTTTCCCTTGGCCTATAAAAGGGAAAGCAGGGCGCCCCATGAAGAGGACAGATCCAATCCGACGGATCAATCAAGATCTGCACTAGATCAGAACACGAGATAAACACACAAAAATACGACACGAATACACGGCTGAGCAGCGATCGAGCTCTCAACACCCACTCACTCCTTCCACCAGAGATTTATGATCCTTTCTCTCTCTCGTCCGTTTGTAACCCCTACTACAAACTTTCAGTGCTAGCAACACGAGCAGTAGCGATGAACTGGACGTAGGGACTTTCTACCCGAACTAGTATAAATCTCGTGTTTTCTAAGCACACCATCCGAGCTAGACGCGCAATACTAGAATTTACTCATCGGTGGTAACTCGAAACACCGAAAATCGTACATGAGAGTAGAGCAACTACATCGAATTAAGAAAACTTAATCGCTTATAAATCTAATTAAAAGGGATCAGAAAAACCGAATTTTGATGTGTCGAATGTGTGGTGCACTGGTTTAAGAAAACTTCGGGCCCTTTATACGTGGACCCCACATGATAGTGGAAAAATCCCTCCTTCCTCTCGTCTTTCTCCTCTCTTCTCTCCTAGCCCTCACTCTCCCCTAGGTGACACTAACACCCATCTCGCCCGCCTAGCTTGCGGCACAATGGCACCCACACATGGTCCCCCAAATCCTTTCTACCGATCGTTCACTCGTTTCCTGGTGAGTGAACGACGGTCCAACACGTCTCCTTGAGCCAGACGTGCCCGCACATGCGTATGGGGCGAAGCGGCATGCTGCTGACGTCACTCCAAAAATTCAATATATTTATTTTAAAATGCTATAACTTTTGAGCGGTGTATCCAATTTTAATTCCGTTTGCACCGTTGTGTTCTATGCGACGAGGCAAATAAAATTATACCGCACTTGCATATGTTTCCAATATTTTTTTCCTAGTAGCAATTTATGTGTATTAACTTATGACATATAACTTATAACTTCCAACTTATACACATACATTGTATTAAATAACTTTTTGCTGATCGGATTCGTTCGTTGACATGGCTACACCTACACAGACGTTCTTTTTTCTTCCTTTTTTGTTTTTTTACCATTTTCTCTTTTTTGTTTTATATTCAGTTATACTACATGGTTATTTTTGTACATAGCTTTTGTATTTCTACTAATATGTTATGATATTAATTTGTACATCTAAGTTCTTGAATATAACTTATATGTCTAATTTTACATCTAAGTCATTCATTAAGCTATATATCTAAGTTATATGTAAAAGTTTTGTATATAATTTTTGTAGCTTTCTATGAAATTATGTTGATAAGTTTGTTCCGCAAAATGTTATACATAAAAGTTATGCGTATAACTTTGTCACTTAGTTATATGTATGAGTTATGTGCGTAACTTTGTCATGCTGAAGATATATGTTGAACTCATGTGTATAAGTTAGATATATAAGTTATACGTTGAAGTTTGTTCCATAAGTTATACGTAAAAGTTGTTAGTATAAATTTGTAACTACCCAAAAATGATAAGTTATGGAATATTTTTTTTGTCAAAAATGGAAAACTTTCCAAAAAGGAAAAGTTACGAATTTTTTCCCAAAAAAGAAAAGTCACGGGTTGTCTGATCGTTCACCAGATTTAAATCCGGTGAACATCGGCTAATTAGCGTGGCCGGTCGCTATCTTGCTTCACTCTGAACGTTCGGTTAACCGAAACCGATCGGTTCGGTTCTTCAGCTAATTCGGTTACCTGAGAAGAAGGGACTGATCGGTTACTTTGAAAATACGAAATCGTGGAATTTCAGTTTCGGGTAATTTGGTTCGGTTTCGGTTCTAACCGATGGAACCGAATTTTTCAGGAACCAAGAAACAACCCATTCAATTGTAAATGTCGGCAGCATTTTGCCTGATTTTTATGCAGTCAAAAGGGACAATTTAAACAGCAATGCAGCATAAAACAACAGTACAACACATATATGTTATTATTCTTTCAAATATTCAAGCATAGAGCAATATTCAAGTCTGCATTCTAGGGGCCTTTACATAGTTCGGTTATTTCAGGTCAATTCGGTTAACCGAGTGCTGGAACCGAATTAACCGTAATAATTTCGGTTCCTGGGAACCTAGGACCGAATATTTCGGTTTCGGTTACTTCGGTTTCGGTTCGGTTCCTGTTAGTTCGGTTCGATTCTTGGTTCTCGGTTTTTTTTTTGTCTTGGTTCTCGGTTTTTTTTTTTTTTTTTGCCCTGATTGAATCCTGCTCGTCTTCGTAGATGTCGACATGGTGACCGGGGCTACTTGCCGACCTCATTGTGGCAGACTGGAGTCTCGCAACATATGGAAGTTTGGTGGCGACAGGAGAAAAGCTGCCGTTGGCGAGGAAAGAGGAGTGCAGCAGTCTTTCCTTTCTTTGAGGTGTTGGGAAAAAGATTTAGGAAAAAATGAGAAAGGAGATCGGCTGGAGCATTTTTTTTTATCCTATTTTCCTATATGGCTGTTTTTTCCAGAGAAAATGGATTACTTTTCTCAATCCGGTGAAGATGCTCTGCTAAGGGCGCGTTTGGTAGAAATCCAGATTCTCATATAAACATTTAAGATCTAGTTTTTTCTAAGAAATATTTCGGATGATGAATGAAAATTACTTTTTGAAATTGTTTGATTGTTAGGCTAGATTTTGATTTTCAAATAAATATTTTTCATTAAAAATCATATAAATAAAAATATGCTTTAAAAAAGTTTATATTTTTTTATGGACGAAGAATAAAAACAACCCATTTTAGCTTATTGTACTTACAAAAAAAAGACTAACTAAAAAGTACGACCGATATTGCAAACGGAGAGTCGAGAAACAGAATCACAAGAAACTAGTGCAAAATGTTCCAGCTCCGAATCTCTCGGTGAACATTGCGTTTGTCATGAAATATTGCGATTCCCTCGAGAAACAGATCCGTTCTAGCGATGCAAACGACCTCTAGGTGATGTGCCAACGGTCTGTTTCCTTCGTTACCTGAGTTGTCCGCACCTAGGCTTCGGCGGTGGCCCAAGTCTGGCACTCGTTTTCGACGCCACACTACTGGTGAGAAATGGCGTGGAAATGAACTAATTCTTCCATGTGAGGCTTGCGGCATGCCGCAAGTGCAGAAGCGCACCAAACGCCCGCCAAAAATGCGGTGCGAGCGGTGCAGTGTGGTAAGGATGCGAACCAAACACGCCCCAGACCAGTGGATCTTGTAAACGAAACCTTGTAAATGACCAAGTAAGCCTAAAAATATATCCATTTTTAATGAACTCACCTAAAAACTCGGTAGCATTCTCTGTTTTCCTTTAAGAAACTACTACAACACGCTCAGCAACAATGACTCACGGTAGTTTTTGTGGTTTTGACACATTGCGTTCGCATGGATGGGTTAGCCATTCAGTTGTCTTGTTTTGTAGGCATCATGTGGTTTGGGTACGCTTTTTTGCGATCAGGCTAGCGCCCGGACGCAGCTCCCCACGCCTGTTTCGTGTTGCCCGTCCCGTCCGCTCGGATTTCGTGCTGCACGAACGACTGACCCCACCCACGCCGCCTGTCCTCGTATGGGCCCACGCCACCCAAACATCACCAGCATCGAGAAGATGAGGAGACACTGAGGCGAGGTAGTAGAAGCCGAGGAGGGAGATGCAACATCCAATCTACTTTTGAAACATATACATGAAATATTTGCAACCTACATTCGAAAACAGTTGAAACACATGTGTCGGTGTTTTGGACCGGCGAGCCCTCAACCAACTAGTGAATTTGTACTGTGTGTTCCTAATCCCGGATGGAGATGCAAAGAGACACAATGTTTATACTGGTTCAGGCAATATGTGCCCTACGTCCAGTCTAAGAGAGCGATCTTGTATTCATTGCACCAAGGTGCTTGTAGTAGGGGTTTACAAGCAAGGCGACAGAGGGAACTAGCCCCAAGTCTCTGCGTGGAACGGCGTAGGTTGCTTGAGATGTTGATCTCTTGCGGTGAGGAAGTGAATGTGTCTGTGTTCGTCTATCTCGTATGTCCTCGTCTGTCTGTGCGTGTATGCCTCTCTAAAAACGGCCCCGGTCACTCCCTTTTATAGTTGAAGGGGGGACAGGGGTGATACATGTGTTTGCTACGCGGCGTCCTGTGAGCGGAGGTGGCATTTTCGAGCCCTGTAGCTTGTCACTGTAGCGGCATGGTCGACGGAGCGGTCCTGTCCTTGATGCACTGGAGCAACGCGCCAGCCACACCCGATCATGTGCAATGTGGGAGCTCCAGTGATAGCTTGACGCAGGGCATGGCGGACGACGTGCCGGCCGCTATGTGTCGATAGCGTAAAGAGCCGGGGCTTAGTTGGTGCCGAGGCCGAGCCATCGTGGGGGGCTCGACGGGCGCGAATCCCGAGGCTGCCGAGACCCTGAAGTGGATTGCCGAGGCTTGGAGAGAGCAGTTGGTCCTATACACTGATTCTGAGGCTACAGTGACCCGGACTTGACTCCCCACGCCGCGTTGTTCTTGGAGCAGGGGTTAGGTAGCACAGTGTAGTGCGGGCGTCAGTCATGGGCACAGTACCGAGCACAGAAGCCGATAATCCCTGCCCCGTCCTGTCCCGGATGGCCTGGTGTTGATGCGACTTCCCCTCTCGTCGGCCACTCCGTCGTGTCGAGCCGTCGTCCGGCTGACGTCGCGGGAGTGGTTGGTCACGTTTAGTTGGACATGACGTTCCGTCAAGGAGATCGGTTGAGGCGGAGGCGGTGGGGTTGTTGCCGAGCCGGCCTTGAGCGAGACGGAGAATTGGCATCTCGTCCGAGGATTTACTTGCGGGGCCTCGAGCGAGACGGAGAATCGGTTCCCCATCCGAGGCCTCACGTGCAGGGCCTCGAGCGAGGCGGAGAATTGGCATCTCATCCGAGGCTTTACATGCGGGGCCTCGAGCGAGACGGAGAATCGGTTCCCCATCCGAGGCCTCACATGTGGGGCCTCGAGCGAGACGGAGAATCGGTACCTCGTCCGAGGCCTTTCGTGCAAGGCCTCAAGCGAGGCAGAGAATCGGTAGCATGTCTGAGGCTTTTTGTGCGAGGCCCCGAGCGAGATGGAGAATCGGCAGCCTCAGACAAGGTGGGGGTTAGCCAGTAGTTGTCTCTTGGCTTTGATTTTGATAGGGTCTAAGCGATTTTTTTGGTTTTTGCTTAGGGGACCCCTTTTATGGTACCCGACAGTAGCTCCCGAGCCTCAGGGAGGGTGTGAGCGCTCTCCTTGAGGTTCTGACGAGACTTGGCTCGTGGCAGCTTCTGGCGGGATGGCATTTCGTACTTGAGGCCTCGGTGGGTGCGCGCGAGCGCACCCACCGGGTGTAGCCCTCGAGGCCCTAGAGGACTAGATTTATTCCTCTAGGGACTTTTTCCATGTCGTGCGAGGGGTTTTATTGTGTTTGCCGAGCCCATGAGGGCGAGTTCGGGTCGCTAGGTCTTCGGCTTGGTTGCAGGAAGAGCCCCCGAGCCTCTGCGCGGAGCAAGAGGGCGATCAGGAGTTTCCCTGTCTTTGTTGTGCGACCCTCACGCATCCTTTTCGTTCAGAAGGAGTGGTGGAGGATGCCAGGCTACCCTCGGTGGGCGCGAGCAGTGACACCTCCGGTGAGCTGTTATCAGGTAAGTCTGAGTGGAGGTCTGTGCCCCATTTGATAGGGGTTAGCTAGCGGTCCAGAGACGCACTCCAAAAAGTACCAGAGGGCTTCTCTAGTGGGTCCCAAGGCCATTCAATTGGCCTTAGGGGCTCAGTGTCTCCCTACGGTGGGATCCCATTCAGAGACCTCCCTACCGGTCTCGGACACGACTTAGGGCATCCCAGGCAATTGCTTGCTTAGGCCTTGGCCATGTACGGGCTCGCCCATAGTCATCCCCGACTCTATTTGTCCTGGGGCGGCTATCGAAACCTTCGGGGGCCTAGCCTTCGAACCCCTGGACCATAACGGGCTTGGTGCCCTTTGTTGTGTTTTGTTGAGCCCCCGAGTGCGAGTTCGGGTGCTTGTCTTCGACCTGGTTACAGGAAGAGCCCCCGAGCCTCTGCATGGAGCGAGAGGGCGATCAGGAGTTTCCCTGCCTTTTTTTGTGCGGCCCTCACGCATCCTTTTCGTTTGGAGGGAGGGATTGTTTGCCGAGCCCTCGAGTGCGAGCCTAGGTCGCTGGGTCTCAGCCTGGTTGCAGGAAGAGCACCCGAGCCTTTGCACGGAGCGAGAGGGCGATCAGGAGTTCCCCTAGCTTTTTGTGCGACCCTCGCGCATCCTTTTCGTTCGGAAGGTGGGGTTGTTTGCCGAGCCCTCGAGTGCGAGCCTGGGTCTCTGGGTCTCGGCATGGTTGCAGGAAGAGCCCCTGAGCCTCTACACGGAGTGAGAGGGCGATCAGGAGTTCCCCTGGCTTTTTGTGTGACCCTCGCGCATCCTTTTTGTTCGGAAGGAGAGGTTGTTTGCCGAGCCCTCGAGTGCGAGCTTGGGTCGCTGGGTCTTGGCATGGTTGTAGGAAGAGCCCCTGAGCCTCTACACGGAGCGAGAGGGCGATCAGGAGTTCCCCTGGTTTTTTTGTGCGACCCTCACGCATCCTTTTCGTTTAGAAGAAGAGATGGAATATGCCAGGCTACCCTCGGTGGGCGCGAGCGATGACACTTTCGGTGAGCTGTTATCGGGTAAGTCCGAGTGGAGGCCCATGCCCCATTCGATAGGGGTCGGCTAGCGGTCCAGAGACGCACTCCAAAAGTACTAGAGGGCTTCTCTAGTGGGTCCCAGGGCCATTCGATTGGCCCTGGGGGCTCGATGCCTCCCTACGGTGGGATCCCATTCGGAGACCTCCCTGCCGGTCTCGGACATGACTTAGGGCATCCCGAGCGATCGCTTGCTCAGGCCTCGGCCATGTATGGGCTCGCCCATAGTTGTCCCTGACTCTGTTGTCTTAGGGTGGCTATTGAGACCCTCGGGGGCCCAGCCTTCGAACCCCTGGACCATAACAGTCTCGGTGCCCAGTTCCTTCGTCTGAAAGGAATCGGGTGGGGGGATATTCCCCTCCCGTCGGCTGACAACGGTAGGTGCGCCTTTTGAGGCGGTTTTCTCAGGGAGGCGGAATGGTGCCTAGCGCTGCTGTGGTCGGATGCGACACGGTGTCAGCAGATGGGATGTTACTGTGCATGCGATTAGTAAGGAAAAGGTGGGCGCGTGGGCGGTTTAATCGGATCTTGATTAACTGTGCCAGATTTGACGAAAACTTCTCTGATTTCGTCGCCCGTCCATTTTGCCCCCTTCCCTCATAAATACGTGACGAGCCTCGCCCCTTTCCTCCTTACCTTGCTTGCATTCGCCCTTTCTGTCCTCGAGCTGTTGCTAAGAATAGAGAGCGCCGGGGAGAAGAAGGGAGAAGGAGGGAGAGAGAGAGCTTGCCTTACCACCATAGCCACATTCTCCATGGCACCCGTGGCCAGCGGCGCTACCGTCATTCTGGTGGACCCCTAGGGTTCATCCGACATGTCCGTGGAGATGCTTTAGTCGCTTGTCGACGACGGCCTCCTCCGCCTGATTACCGACCCCAACAGACCAGAGTGGATTGCTCCAGGAGGCGAGCCAGAGCCGAGGCTACGCGATGGTTACATCGTGAGCTTCGTGTCATTCCACGAGCATGGTCTCGGCCTACCGGCGGACCGGTTCATGCGGGCGCTCCCGCACTATTATGGCGTGGAGCTCCACAACTTCAACCCCAACTCCATTGCATAGGCGGCCATCTACGAGGGGTATCTAGGCATTGCCCCCCACTGGGAGCTGTGGCTCCACCTCTTTCGGGCGGAGTTCACCACCAAGCCGATGGGCACGACGAGCATGCGGAAGGCGATGAGGGACGGTGGCTGCACTCTCCAAGTGCGCCAGGACCAGCAGCACCTTTACATCCCGACCTAGCTTGCGTCGTCTAATCACCACTGGCACAACAGCTGGTTCTACCTCCACAACGACAATGGCGGACTTCCCCCCTACACTGGGCGGGTCATGGAGATCCAGCCGGAGAAGTGGAGGTACAACATCCCACTAGTCGACCAGCCCAAGCTGTAGCCGCTCCTAGAGGGGCTGGAGAGGCTACGCAGCCATGGCCTTACGGCGGCTGTGGTCGTGGCGGCCTTCCACCACTGGAGGGTGCTGCCGTTGATGGCTCGGTGGCAGCGCCTTTTCGACATGTCACCGGATGAGCCGATCGAGGGCATCCGGATGTCCGCCATCGCCCTCTCCGATGAGGAGATTCTACATCGGGTGAGAGAGATGGTGGAGGGGTGGCTGAGGAGTGGTGGTCTGACCCCATTCGCGAAGCGCCCATCGTAGGGGTACCTCTCCTTGGTAAGTCATGCGCCGCTGCGGCCCCTAAGGCCTCCTCGTTCCTCACCATCTCCAGTTCCCTTATTTGTGTTTACCGTCCCCGCAGGGGATGAGGGATGCGCGAGCCTCCCCGCCACCCGTTCCCAAGGACGTAGAGTAGCGGGAGGTGAACCGAGCGCATGCCGAGGCGTAGAAGAAGCAGAAGGACGCCGAGGAGGCAAAGCGCAAGAGGAAGATCCTTGAGCATGAGGAGCTAGAGAAACGCCGCCGGTAGCGGAGGCAGGATGGTCTCCCAGTGGAGGCATCTCCATTGCCATTGCTATTGATGGACTCTTCGGACGATGATGACGAGAGCGAGGCGGGGTGGGGTCCCCTAGACCATCTTCCTAACATCAAGGGGGCGGCACCCGGGGCGTCGATGAGCAGCCTGGTGTTTCTGGGAGGAGGAGAAGAGGACGCCTTGGGGCTAGTGATCGCCCACCCCGAGGCCGAGGCCGACACACCTGAGGCACGGGAGTTAGGGAAGCGCACCGTTAGCCTAGTGGGCTCAACGGTGGAGGTGGAGCAGGCGGCGGCGGGGGCGACGCAACTACCCCCGCAGAGGGTTGAGGGGGCGCCGGAGTCTGGCGAGGGCCGTCCGGCACTAGCAGACACAGAGGTCGTGCCACCGCCGCCGTCACCGCCATTGTAGAGGAGGGACGCAGTGCCAAAGCGGTTGTGCCCTCGTTCGAGGTGAGTGTTTTTTTCGGCGGAGTTGGCAGCATCTCCCATTCGTTCCTTGGTCGTATGCTGACCTCGTCGGTTTTTTGCTTTTAGCCGGAAGCATCAGGCGGAAGTGTCCGCCTTGGCACCGCATAAGGCGCTCAAGGTGAGCACCAGCTCCACCGCCCAATGGGTGGTGGAGGCGCAAGCCGCCGTACAACGTGGCGCGGCGTCGACGAGGACCGACCCAAAGGAGTCGGTTGCCCAAGGAGAGGCTACCGAGGCGGCCACGAAGCAAGTGGGGGAGGAGGAGCCTACGCCCTGCAGGTTCGAGGCCCGCAAGTCAGATGGGGCCGAGCGCCCTCAGCTGTCGTGGCCACCGAGGGCAAGGCCGAGGCCCCTCGGACTTCCGAGGCCGAGGCGATGGAGGTCGGGGTGCCTAGGACCACCGAGGCCGAAGTGGCAGGGACCGGAGCCCCCAAGACCATAGAGGCCAGGGTGGTAGGGGCCGGCATGAGCGCGGCGAAGCCAACGGCCCAGGAAGTGGAGATGGAGGTGGGGCAAGCTTCAATACCGCCCCCGGTCCAAGGCCCACCGCCGTTGCTAGAGAGCGCCCGGGAAGTGGAGGTCCATTCGATCTCCTCCGACGATACTTCCTAGGGGAAGGAGGTGGCGGATGCCAAGGCAGCCAGCACCGTGGAGCAGCTGGCTGTGACCTCTGGCGAGGGAAGCTCGGCCCTTGTGTGGGTACAACCCGAGCCCTGCGGGTGGGATCACCCACGTGTCTTGTGGCGGAGCTAGGATGACCCTGAGGGGGAGCCTCTGTTCACCCTCGAGGACGCAGCCAAGGGGGGCGCTAAGACACCTTCGAGCAATACCGTTGTCTGGCGGAGTGATCGCTACGAATAGCGCTGTTCGTCGTGGCTGACGATCTGCCCGGGGTCGCCCAGGTACGTGCCTTCTTTTCTCGTGTGGTGTCGTCTTTTTGTCGAGTTTTCTCGCAACGCTTGACATCCGTTCTGCCTATCAGGAGCTCGAGGCCCAGTCCTTTAGGAAGTCGTTGTTCCTCTAGCGGGAGAGGGACATCTGGGACCAGCTTTGGTAGCAGAAGGACCTGCTCGCCAATGCCAACGAGCTTCTATCGGTGTGGAGCATGGAGGTGGAGGACCTCCGCCTTTGCTGTGTTGATATGAAGGCCGAGGCGGCCACAGCTCGGGAGCAGGTCACCCCTTTAGCGGCGTAGATCAAGGAGTTGGAGGAGGAGCTGACCCAGGTGGCCGGTGATTGGGACACCTTCAGGTCCTGGGTTGAAGAAGTGACAACCTCTACCAAGGCCCTTGCTAGGCAGTTGGGGGCGGAGTAGGGCGCGCACCTGCTAACGAAAGGTGCCCTGGTAGAGGCCCTCAAGGTGGCCGAGGCCTCCCGGACTGAGGCTCTAGTCTGGAAGGGAAAGGCCGAGGGTGAGTCTTGTTCTCCTTGTTTTATTTGTTTTTTCTTGTGTTCGACCCCTAACTCCCTAGTGTGATGCAGAGCTGGAGAAGAAGGCTTCTAGGGCAGCCGAGGCTTCTCGTGTCAAGGTCCAGTGCTAGAAGGAGAAAGCTGAGGCCTCCCTGGTCGAGGTCCAGCGCTAGAAAGAGAAAGCCGAGGGTGAGTCCCATAGGGCTTCGCCCCTGTTTGGCTTATTTTCTTTTGCGCTTAACCCCATCCTGCTTGTTTTGGCGCAGGGTTGGAGAAGGAGATCTCCCGGGCAGCTGAGGCCTCTATCGCAGTGTAGGCGGTGCTTGAGGCCGAGATTGAGGAGCACAACATGCTGTAGAGTGCCGCTCGTACCATCTACGAGGCCCTGGAGGTTGAGGGAGTCGAGTCAGGCAGCTCCCTTAGGAGCCGCTTGACCGCGTTGAGCGGCCAAGCGCGTGAGCGACTCTAGGGGGCGTTGCACACGGGCATCAAGCGTGCCCTGGTCATCGTCTCCTTGCACTACGCTGGTGTCGACCTCGAGGCTGTCAGTGACGGCTATGTCTTGGCTAAGGATGACGAGGAGGCCGATGAGGAGGTCACAAAGCTGATGAGGCGACTGAGGGCCCCGGCACGGCGCTGGCGAAGCTGTTCGAAGAGGAGGTGGTTCCTCCTATGCCGTCTGCCAATGCTGGAGACCCTGAGCCTTGTCCTGGGCTAAAGGGGCCGTGTAAATAAATTAGGATTATTATTGTACCATAACGCTTGTGGCCATTGAGGCCTTTTCCAAAGTACTTGCGTCTACGCTTCTTAATTGTTTTTTATTGTATTTCTGAGCCTCTGCCCTCTGTCTCGTCTCTGAACATATCTCTTACAAAAAACTTCCTCAGAGCCTAAGCTGCCCCTCGAGCAAAAGGTGGTGAGGGAGTGCCATAGCCTAGAGGTGTAGGCCATCTCGTAACTCGGCTGACCTTTTGGCCTTGAGACAGTCTTTCGGTCCTTAGGTTTTTTACGATCGATTTGTCAGAGCATGCTAGAGAGTTTGGCGTAGAATTTTTTTTGAAAAATGACTAAAAATGGTGCGTGGGACTTAGGGGGGGAGTCCCCCTTTCTAGCCCACGAGGGAGGCTCGGTTCTGTAGAGGCAGAGCTGTGTCTCCCTCGAGCCCCGCAGTGGGCACCTCTGTAGAGGCAGAGCCGAGTCTCCCTTATGGTGTTATCGTAACGCTGAGGCCCACGATGGGCTCAGGGGGTTTCTCAAAAATTTGAACAATTAAAGAACGCTTCTTTATTGTATTTCAAGAAATAATGTATACAATGCTTGGAAATTTAAGGGTAAAAGCGACGTAGCTGTTCTATGTTCCAAGCGTTGGTGAGGATTTCGCCCTTCATGTTGGCTAGCTTGTAGGTCCCAAGCTTCAGCACTTGGGCGACGATGTACGGTCCTTCCCACGGTGGGGTCAGCTTGTGGCGGTCCTTATTGCTCTGCCTCAGTCTCAGCACTAGGTCGACCACCTTTAGGTCTTGGGTTCGAATGCGCCGGGCTTGGTAGAGTCATAGGGCTTGCTGGTACTTGGCCGAATGTAGTAGCGCAACGTCTTGAGCTTCCTCCAGTTGGTCGAGGGCGCCCTCGCGGGCAGTGCGGTTGCTTTGCTCGTTGTAGGCCTGAAGCCTCGGGGAACTGTACTCCAAGTTAGTGGGGAGGACAGCCTCAGCTCCATAGACCAAGAAGAACGGTGTGAACCCCGTGGCTTGGCTCGGGGTGTTCCTCAGGCTCTAGATGACCGACGGGAGTTCGGCAAGCCATTTCTTGCCAAATTTCTTCAACCGGTTGTATATTCTTGGCTTGAGGCCTTGTAGGATCGTACCGTTGGCACGCTCTACTTGGTCGTTTGTCCTAGGGTGTCCTACGGCTGACCAGGCCACATGGATGTGGTGGTCATCACAGAACGTCAGGAACTTGTGGCCGGTGAATTGCGTCCCGTTGTTAGTGATGATGGTGTTCGGAATCCCGAACCTATGGATGATATCAGTGAAGAACAGCACCGCTTGCTCGGACTTGATTTGATTGATCGGACGAGCCTCGATCCACTTGGAGAACTTATCGATTGCTACCAACAGATGGGTGTAGCCCCTGGGAGCCTTCTGTAGAGGCCCAACCATGTCGAGCCCCCACACAACGAATGGCCATGTAATGGGGGTGGTCTAGAGGGCTTGGGCCAGGAGGTGCATCTGCCACGCGTAGTACTAGCATCCCTCACAGGAGCGTACGAGCTTGGTGGCATCAGCAACTGCCGTTGGCCAGTAGAACCCTTGGTGGAAGGTGTTTTCGACGAGCGTCCGAGGCGCTGCATGGTGCCCATAGGCTCCCGCGTGCAAGTCCCAAAGTAGGGCTTGACCTGCCTCGGTGGTGATGCATCGTTGGAGGATGCCAGATGGGCTTCGCCTGTACAACTTGTTGTTGCTGAGGATGTAAGTCTTGGCTCGTCGTGCAAGCCATCGGGCTTCAGTCCTGTCTGCGGGAAGCTCTCCTCGAATGAGGCAATCAAGGAACGGGACTCCCCAGTCCGTGCCCTAGTTGGCCTCGAGAGGGTCCATGTTGACTTCCATGACCTCGAGATCGACCGAAGGGGTCTCGGTGATAGATGGGGCCTTGGGCCCTATGGTGGGCTCGACCGGTGGGCCTTCTTCCGTCACTGAGGCGTAGTCACTGGGGCCTTGGACTTCCATGACCTCAGGATCGACCGAAGGGGTCTCGGTGAATTTGTACTGCATGTTCCTAATCCTGGATGGAGATACAAAGAGACACAAGGTTTATACTGGTTCAGGCAATAGGTGCCCTACGTCCAATCTAAGAGAGCGATCTTGTATTCTTTGCACCAAGGTGCTTGTAGTAGGGGTTTACAAGCAATGTGAGAGAGGGAACTAACCCCAGGTCTCTGTGTGGAACGGCGTGGGTTGCTTGAGATGTTGATCTCTTGCGGTGAGGAAGTGAATGTGTGTGTGTGTTCGTCTATCTCGTATGTCCTTGTCTGTTTGTGCGCGTATGCCTCTCTAAAAATGGCCTTGGTCTCTCCCTTTTATAGTTGAAGGGGGGACAGGGGTGATACATGTGTTTGCTATGCGACTTCCTATGAGCGGAGGTGGCGTTTTCGAGCCCTGTAGCTTGTCACTGTGGCGGCATGGTCGACGGAGCGGTCCTATCCTTGATGCACTAGAGCAACGCGCCGGCCACACCCGATCCTGTGCGACGTGGGAGCTCTAGTGATAGCTTAACGCAGGGCATGTCGGTCGAGACGGAGGCGGCGGGGTTGTTGCCAAGCCGGCCTCGAGCGAGGCGAAGAATTGGCATCTCGTCCGAGGCTTTACATGCGGGGCCTCGAGCGAGACGGACAATCGGTTCCCCATCTGAGGCCTCACGTGTGGGGCCTCGAGCGAGGCGGAGAATTGGCATCTAGTTCGAGGCTTTACATGCAGGGCCTTGAGCGAGACGGAGAATCGGTTCCCCATCCGAGGCCTCATGTGCGGGGCCTCGAGCGAGACAGAGAATCGGTACCCCGTCCGAGGCCTTTCGTGCGAGGCAGAGAATCGGTAGCCTGTCCGAGGCTTTTTGTGCGAGGCCTCGAGCGAGACGGAGAATCGACAGCTTCCGACAAGGTGGGGGTTAGCCAGTAGTTGTCTCTTAGCTTTGATTTTGACAGGGTCTAAGCGATTTTTTCGGTTTTTGCTTAGGGGACCCCTTTTTATGGTACCCGACAACATGTAACATACGTCTGAAACACTTGTAAAAACACATGAAAACACTTGAAAAACCATTGCCAAAATATATGCAACATCCAGATAACACACACTTACAACATACGTCTGAAAAAGACAGATGAAACATTTAGAACATACTCTTACAACATACATGTACAATCATTGCAACATATGCAATATCCTGATCTAGTTTTGTAACATACCTCTGAAAACATCTGAAACACTTGAAACATATGCTTGCAACATGCGCTTTCAAGCGCAACATTACTGTTTGGACAAAATGGAGGCTTGTCGGCATGTGGAGTTCACCGGAGGCAGCGGCCCGACGGTGCTTGTAGGTGGCGGCTACATGACGCAACTGGGAGGCAACGGCCACACGACTGGGACAGGGAAGCTAGATCTGCTGGGGAGCCACTTGTGTCGACCCTGCTGCGCTGGTCTGCTCGTGACCGGCCGTCAACGTAGTTTGCGCCATTGTGTCGAGAGCTGCTCAGGCCTCTACATCGTGGTCCGCTCGTGCTAAGGCCACGCCGAGGTCCTGCGCCGCCGAGCCGGGACGCTCACCTGCACTGCAAAGAGAGGGGGAGGAAGGATTGTTGGAGGCACACGAGAGACAAAAGCGGAGGCAGGGAGGAGCCGCCGCGCCGTGATGCTCGCTTGATCTGGAGAGAGTGGGAGGGAGGAGCGCAGGAGGCACACTAGAGAGAAAATAGAGGTAGGGAGGCACGAGAGAGAAATGTCGCTGATATTTTCTTGGTGCGATCCAATGGGTGGAGGGGGTCCCCGCAGGGCGGACCAGGGTTTGGACGGACGGACAATCATTATCGTTTTTTGCGTGATACTTCAATTTCTTATTAATTAATTAAAAGGCAGAGTCTGCCATTTGTAAAAAAAAACTATTATACAACACTCGCAATTCTCGAAGTCCACGCGTCTGGTATGAAAGCAGCAACAATCAGCCTGTTTGTTTGTTGGTTTCAGTCAGGGCTTATCAGCCATGATATAATATTTTTCTCTCACAACAAACCAGCACCAGCCGAGCTTATCAGCCCAGAAACCAACCAGCGAACTGGCTGAATGTTAGGAGATGTTATAATTTGGGCCGGACCTGGCTTAATAACATAAAGGAGGCCATTTAAAGCAGACCCAGCCCAGGGACTCAGACTGGCCCTCTTCTTCTCTGGGTAGCTGACATTTTCAGCAAATTGAGGCCCAATAGCATACGAGCCCATCCACCCCGATCCAACCGTCCGGCTGCATTAACGCACATCCTAGCCGTCCATCCGATCAGTCTCTCCTGGCTAGGGTTTTAGCCCGTATAAGAGCCCCCTCGCCACCCCGGAACCCCGCCCCCGCCGCCTCGCGCCTCGCCCGCTCGCTCGCTTCCTCCGCATCTCGGTGCGCTCCGATCAGAAGGTGTCTGCCGCCTCCTCGTCGGCCAAAGTCTTCCGCTGGTTTCCTTGTTCCTCTTCTCGTTGTTTGTTCCTCGCCTCACGTCTGCGTGTTTGCTGTTGCTTGTCGGTGATCCGTGACGGAGAGCAGAGATGGCGGTGCCGCTGCTGACGAAGAAGATCGTGAAGAAGCGGGTCAAGCAGTTCAAGAGGCCCCACCTCGACCGCTACAAGTGCCTTAAGGTTGCTTCACCCTCTTCTTTTCATCTCTGGAATGTACTGCGCTCTTTGGAGCCGGATCTGTGTGCTTGATAGAAGTCGATAGTTTGTAGAGCAGCGATATTCTTGAGTTGCCTTGCGATTTGATTAACACATGATGTATGGATACAGTATTTATCCCGAGGATTTGTTCCTTATGATTACGTGCGTGGTTTAATCGTGCATAGATCTGTCCCGTTAATATTTGTAATTGTAATTAGCCACAAGCGCTGGTTTGATCGTACCTAGATCTGACCGGCTTATCTTTGTAATTAGCCCAGATATAGTTTTCTGGAACGGCCAGGTGATGCTTGAAACTGAAGCATTGAACCTCCTCAATGGTCGAAAGTTATACACTGCTTCTGTTTGGGTTGAAGAAGTGTATTTGGGCTCCCAGTGTTATACATATAGCAGCATAGATCCTTAGATACTTGGATATTGGTTTTTTCCCTTGTGCAATTGAATTTTCGCTTGCTTAATTTTTGTGTAGAGATACAGATAAAATGTAGGATTTTCCTTGTTTACATGATTAAATACCATTGTTCTGCAATGATTTTGGTTCCTTCTAGTTCTGTTGTCCTCATCAACTGGTACAGTTTATTAACTATAGATTTTGTAACTGCACCTTTTTAAAATGGTATCATTTGAAGGTTTGTTTGATTGCACAAGTCGGTTAATACTGATTGGCTGATTGCCATGGTTTATGGTTTTCAGTGCGGTATATAGACACTACCAAATTGATCTTTCTCTGAATATGTTAGTACTGTTATCTTGTATCAGATTATAGCTTCAGTATTTTTATAATTAGGTAATGCTTCATTGGTACTGGAGAACATTTTGTTCTGTCTATTTAGCTTCTAGTTCTGTATTTTTAATTACAAGGAAGTTTTAATAATACTTTAATCATATGTTCAATTGTTTTCAAATTTGTACTCAATTTTGAAACTTGGTTTGCGTACTATCTGGATGGCTGTATGCTATTTTTACTGCAACTAAGAGGTTCTTGTTGTTAGTACCCCTTGTATATGCTTCTAGTGATAGCTAGAATTCTCTCATTTATTGAATTGATTTAGCTTTTTGTATCCCAAATACTTGCTGTCATCTCTTGAGAGTGATTTTTAACCCCATATCTTTGTCGTTATCTGCATGATGGAAGACTAATTTTGACTTTTTTATTCTTTGTACAGCCAAGCTGGCGCAGGCCAAAGGGTATTGACTCCCGTGTCAGGAGGAAGTTCAAGGGATGCACCTTGATGCCCAACATTGGTTACGGCTCTGACAAGTCAACCAGGCACTACCTCCCCAACAAGTTCAAGAAGTTTGTAGTGCACAACGTCTCTGAGCTGGAGTTGCTCATGATGCACAACAGGTATTTATTTGCATTTGCGAATCCTGGCTTTTGTCATTAACAATGCCTGCTGATTGTGATCTGTTTGCTAGTATGTAATCCAGTTCCACTCAGTTTCTTTTACTGATGCAATGCTCCCTTCCCTTGCACACACAGGACCTACTGTGCCGAGATTGCCCACAACGTCTCCACCAAGAAGCGCAAGGAGATTGTGGAGCGTGCCGCGCAGCTCGACATTGTGGTCACCAACAAGCTCGCTAGGCTCCGCAGCCAGGAGGATGAGTAGTCTGGTTTCTTATCATAAGGACGTACTGGATCTTGTCATTCCCATCTGTAGGAAACTACTATGCTCTGTCTTGTTAGTACTGAGAATACCAGATATTCCTACCTTTTTTTTTTCCATCTGTAGCGACTTCTATGTGGCAGATTCTACTGTTACCTTACATCTATCTTAATTATCTGCATTGCATGGTTTCATTGGTGTCGTAACTGTCATCCTGGCATTGGTTGATAATACATTGTGGTTTGGCTTATTTTTAGCCAGGCTATGGTTTATTAGTGGCTAGAATGGGGCCTGTATATGGCTAGCCAAGTGTTTTGTGTTTGGTTGCATGAGAAGTTTGGCACATGCCCATGCATTGTCGCAGCAACACAACTAAGCAGCAGACACATGCTCATGCAATTTCGCTGTGCTGGTGGGACGAGCAGCTTGTCCGAGACATCTTCTGTGACGAGGCAGTCCAACATATCTTGGCAACACCAATAAATCCTGGTCACGAAGGTACTCTGGCCTGGCATTTTGATCAACGGGGCCAGTTGTGCAACTCTGGAAATTGACTTCCCTCCAAAACTGAAGCACTTTCTTTGGCGACTGGCCCGGAACAGCCTAGCGTTGAAGCTGAATCTCCACCGGCGCGGGATAAAACTGGATGGTAGATGCTCGGTTTGCAAACGCCTGGATGAGGACGGCGGCCACTGTTTCTTGAAGTGCAAATTTGTGAGACAATGCTGGTCTGATCTTGAACTGTTGCATGTCCGACAATGCAATTGAAGTATGAGGACCGACTGAAGACGGTAATTTTATTATGGAAATGGTGGAGTGTCCGCAATAAGATAAACAAAGGAGAACGAGGGCTAACACGAGCGGAGGTCACCGGTGAGGTCCTGAACCTTAAGAAAACGAAAAGAAATATGGGGAGTACAACTGTAGGGGTGATCCAGAGACGGCGTGCGCCACAGCCGGAGCGACGGGGCCTTCGTCCAGGATACGAGGAACGGTGGTTGGGGTTTCATCATCAGAGACCACACGGGTGAAGGAATAGTAGCAGGAGCGGGACGATTGACTGCAGTGGCGGATGCTCTTACCGCTGAATCGTTGGCGTGTGGGAAAGCTTTACAATCGGCGACTGATTATGGGATTTCCCGGATACAGCTTGAAATGGATTCATTAATACTGAAGAAAGCTCTCCAATCAACTTCGATGGACTTGGCTATGAGTGGTATATATGCGTATCAAAGACACGGGATTTCTAGGTCCAACATTTTATGTGCAGTGATGTCTCTTTAGTCCTTCGTTCATGTAATTCAGTAGCACACGAGCTAGCTCGAATGGGTATGAGTTGGGACCCGGGTGAGTCTCATGTTTGGACAAACTCCCTCCCAGAGTTTATAAAAAATTTAATGTTTTGCGACTATGTCGAGCATATGTGTCGGGGACCAATGCTAGGATACTCGAAGATGATGAGCTAACGACCATCAACATCGATTAGTCCGTGCGATCAAGGGCGTGACTACACCTCTTGCTGGGCCCCGCCTCGTCCGACCACCGAGGCCATCGGCCCTGCCTCGTCTGACCCCCGAGAGTTGGCTCCGCCTCGGTGGGAGCTGCGGCTGCGGGCTCCGCCCCGCTCGACCCCCGAGGGTTGGCACTGCCTCGGCAGACTCCCGAGGACTGGCTCCGCCTCGTCCGACCCCCGAGGTCTGGCTTCGCCTCGCCCGACCCCGAGGGCTGGCTCCGCCTCGTTCGACCCCCGAGGGCTGGCTCCGCCTCACCCGACGTCTGAGGACTGGCTCGGCCTCGCCCGACGTCTGAGGGCTGGCTCCGCCTCGCCTGATTCCTCGGGCACGGATCCTTATGGAAGCTCACGACAACCACTACGGTCCAGAAGGTGTGACCTAAGGTCAAACTTCTAGCATCGTGCAGGGAGAGGTCACATCTCAACACGACCCGTCCCCACGACATGTCATTCTAGGGAACTCGCATCGCCCACAGTGATGGACGCGTGGTCACTGTGTTGCCTACTCCATGTACGTCCGCTGATCAGCACGTAGGTTCGCCGCGCCGCCAGCTGGGGTGGAGTGGGACGAGACGACCCACTGACAATGCCAGGGCATGGCATTGTCAGCGGACAGGCGCCCGACGTGGCCCTATCATGGTCAACGGATATGCGCCCGGCATGGGGCTGTCCCTGTCACCGCCTGCCATGTCAGCGTGGCCCGCACGGTGGAAAAGGAAGGCCCGACGACCCTGAAGGATTTCCTTTGCCTCTCATTTTCCTCTTTTCTCCTATCTATAACCCGTGCTCTCTCTTAGCCTATAAAAGGGAAAGCAGGGCACCCCACTAAGGGGCATCGATTCACCGCATCGCATGACACACCGCATCACAGCAGAACCACTTGCCTCGAACCTTGAACATATAGCTGAGCAGCAACCGAGCTCTCAGCATCCGTTCGACCTTTCCATCAGAAACTTGGGACCTGACCCTCTCTCATCCGTTTGTAGCCTCTACTATGAACTTTTCAGTGCTAATAACACGAGCAGCAGCCACGAACTAGACATAGAAACATTCTGCCCGAACCAGTATAAACCTTGTGTCTTCTTAGCACACCATCCGGGTCAGACGCACAATAATACAAATTTACTCGTTGGTGTTTACTCGAAACACCGATAGTTGGCACGCTAGGTAGGGGGCTTTTGCGTGTCCTGACATTAACATCAGGCCACAGATGGCTAGTCATGGCATCAGCTGGGTCCCGGGCGCACACGTGCGTTTCAGGGACCTGGACTTCATCATCACGACGGAGGAAGAGCTGGCGCGGGCACCCGTCGTCATTCAATCCTTCCACTCCACCAACCTCGACGCGATCACCGAGGCGCTCGAGGAGCTGCGGCTGCACACGTCGGAGGCCCGCGCCCCCGGAGGCGGCTAGCTCCTCGACTTCGACTACGGAAGGTTGGAGCATCAGCTTGGCGTCTTCCTAGGACCCCAACCGTCCTGGGAGAACCTGTGCCACCTCACCTTCTTGTTCACCAACGTCATGGCACAACTTACCGGGGGAGAGCCGTTCTCCCCGGAATACCTCATCCGGAGCGTCCCGACAGTGCTCCCGTTCGGTCTCTACAACGCCGCAGAGACCGTTGGCCACCTTGTGGCGTAGCACATGATCCCATCCCCTGCAAATGATGAGTTCGTGGGGGTGATCGAACACGTCATGGAATCTTTCCATGACCTCATTGTAGAGGAGCCGGAGTTGCCCTCTAGCTCTGACTCCAGCAGGGGGAGCCATCACCCCTCTCGTGAATGCTTCATGACAGGTACCCCCGAGGGACACGTCAAAAGCATCCACGAGGAGGAAGCTACCCCGACGAATGACCTCGACGATGAGGCCAAGGGGGAGACAACAGCCCACCTCGCATGCGGGTAGAGCAGGTGAAAGCCCGACACCAAGAGCTCGAGGAAGCATGACTCCAGCTCGAGTAGGAACGTGCGAAGCTCGATCGGGAGATCGAGCGCCATGGAGACGGTGGGCGCGCACACGCCATGGCCCACGACATGAACTGGAGGATCATCGCGAACGATGAAGCCCTCCCTCGCTTCGCTCGGACGAGCCAGAACATCACCGCTGTGGCGGCCTTGCTCCATCGTCTTCTAGAGGTTGCGACACCGGAGGATCGTCGGGTCCACCGTGAGATTCGCACACTGCTCGAGTGTGCGGCGGCGCAGCAGGCCGAGAGCTCATTGTCTCGACGACATGAGCTCGACGCCAGCCAGTGCACGCCCTCAGAGCATCCTAGCAGGGATGCGTCAGTCCATCAGGTGCCACAAGGCGGTAGGCAACGCACCGTGGTCCTAGTGCATCAGCGTCTCGGCTGCTACCATGACGCACGCGACACCCTTGATGCCCGTAGGCGTACCTACGACGACCCGAGAGAGGGAGCTAGCCATGACTATCACCCTCGTTATGGCGGATGCTACGATAGTGGCGAGGACTGAAGCCCAAGCCCTGGCCCACCGAGGCCTCAGGCCTTCGACCGACACATCCTCAACGCTGCCTTCCCACCAAGGTACCGACCATCAACCAACATCCTGAAGTACTCTAGGGAAATGAACCCCAGACTATGGCTCGAGGATTATCGGCTTGCCTGCCAAGCCGATGGTGCAGAAAATGACGATTTTATTATCCGCAACCTTCCATTGTTCTTGGCCGATTCGGCACGAACATGGTTGGAACACCTTTCGTCCAACAGAATCTAAAGTTGGGCGGACCTGAAGGAGATCTTCGTGGGAAACTTTTAGGGCACATACAAGCGCCCTAGGAACCCATGGACCTCAAGAACTACCAATAGAAGGCTGGAGAAACCCTCTGCAGGTACATCCGGTGCTTCTCCTGGCAATGCAACAAGATACATAGAGTCGTTGACACCGACGTTATAGGCGCTTTCCTGTCTGGAACCACCTGCGAGTCCCTGGTTCACAAGCTAGGACACAAGGGCCCATGAACCACCTTGGAACTCCTCGACATCGCCACCAAACACGCCTCGGGCGAAGAAGAGGTCGGAATGATCTTCGACCGCCTCAAGGGCAAGGCGAGGTGGGACAAGGACGCCGGCGAAGGTGCCTCCAATTGTCCCACCAAGAAGAAGAACAAGCAGTGGTGCAAGGGCTCGCTCGTGGTCGCCACTGACCGTAGGGGTGGTTGGAAGCCCGCGGAGGGCACTCCAAACCACATCGAAAAACTACTCGAGGGGCCATGCCCGAACCATGCCTTCTCCATCAAGCATCTATATAAGGACTATGGCCTCATGAAGCGGTTCTTGTTCGGAGGCTCCAACAAAGGGGAGCACAGGAAGGACCCCTAACTGACCACGAACGACACCGAGGAGACGGACAGTGGCTTTCTGACGCTGGTTGGTTGCCTCATGATCTTCGGAGGGTCGGTGGACTATGACTCTAAGCATCGCCAGAAGGTCGCACGCCGTGAGGTCTATACAACCGAACCGGCCATACCTACTTTCCTTCAGTGTTCAAAGTCTGCCATAACCTTCGATCGGAACGACCACCCGGAGAGCGTCCCACAACCAGAGAGATACCCACTCATGGTCGACTCGATCATTGGCACAAAGCGGCTCACCAAGGTACTGATGGATGGAGGCAGCGGCCTCAACATCATGTACTCCAAGATGTTCGATGCTATGGGCGTCGACCGAGCGCGCATCCAACCAACTGAAGCACCTTTCCATGGCATTGTGCCTAAAAAGCAGGCCATGCCGCTTGGGCAGATTGATCTGCCCATCACCTTCGGGGATCCATCCAACTACAGGATGGAGACCCTCACCTTTGAAGTGGTTGGGTTCCACGGAACCTACCACGCCATCCTAGGACGACCATGCTACGCAAAGTTCATGGTCGTCCCCAACTACACCTACCTCAAGCTGAAGATGCTAGGCCCCGGTGGGGTCATTGCTGTCGGTACCTCCTTCCAGCGTGCCTATGATTGCGAGGTCGAGTGCTGCGATCATGCTATGGCAATCGTCGCCTCCAGAGAACTCGTGGCCATTAGGAAGGAGGTCACTGAAGAAGCACCCGACCCCAAGAGGTAGACCGGGTCTTTTGAGCCAGCAGAGGGCTCCATGGAGGTCCTTATAGATCTCGGTAGCCCCGAGGGCAAGGTGGTGTGCATTGGCACCACGCTTTCCTCTAAATAGGAAAACGCGCTCGTCGACTTCCTCCGCGCTAACAAAGACATCTTTACGTGAAAACCCTCGGACATGCCAGGCATTCCGAGGGAAGTCGCTGAGCACGCCTTGAAGATCTACCTAGGCTCTAAGCCGGTGAAACAGCGCCTACGTCACTTCGACGAGGGGAAACACAGAACCATCGGTGAGGAGATCACAAAGCTTTTGGCGGTCGGATTCATCAAGGAAGTGTACCACCCAGAGTGGTTAGCCAATCACGTTCTTGTATGAAAGAAGAGTGGGAAATGGAGGATGTGTGTTGACTACATGGGTCTCAACAAAGCGTGCCCAAATGATCTATTTCCTTTGCTGCGCATAGACCAAATAGTCGACTCTACCTCAGGGTGCGAAACCACTTACTTCCTTGATGCGTACTCCGAGTACCATCAAATCGTGATGAAAGAGTCCGACTAGCTCGTAACATCTTTCATCACCCCCTTCGGATCGTTCTGCTATGTCACAATATCGTTTGGTCTGAAGAACGTTGGGGCTACGTACCAGCGTTGTATGCTCAAGTGTTTTGGGGACCTCATCGGGCGGATCGTTGAGGCCTACGTTGATGACATCGTGGTCAAGTACAAACGGGTGGACCACCTCGTAGCCAATCTTGAGCAGACCTTCACAAAACTCCAAGCAAATGACATCAAACTTAATCCCGAGAAGTGCATTTTCGGGGTCCCGAGGGGTATGCTCCTTAGTTTCGTCGTCTTTGAGCGTGGCATCGAAGCCAACCCGGAGAAGATCTCAGCCATCACGCGGATGGGCTCGATTTAGAATATTAAGGGGGTACAATGAGTTATAGGGTGCCTCACCATGCTCAGCTACTTCATCTCGCACCTCGACGAATGAGGTCTCCCCCTTTATCGACTTCTGTCAAGGGATGGAAAGGGATGGGCCCCGCAAGCAGCCAGTACCCAGGCGCACGAGCGCCACGGGCATCTTGGCCCACGATCGAGTCTCAGCCAGGCTAACCCAGGCTGGATCCCCGTGAACGGGATACCGGGACCCCCATCAAACTATCCAGCTAACGAACTACCAAATCTCATGATCATACCCGCGAAGGGTCTGACCTCGGCAAAAAGGAATCACCGTCTTTAGGACACGCCATGGGCAACAATAGGAGGCCAGAGCCCTTAGAGTCCTCTCTTTCGGAAAAACCTCTGAAGGTATATTCTACTCCTCCACAGGCTCGAGGGCTACAACCACCGGGTCGCTCGTGCGCACCCGCTGGCAAGTCAAAAAATCCCCTAGGTGATTCTACTCGAATCGCCTGGGGGCTACTGTGGGGGACCAATGCTAGGGTACCCGAAAAGGAGGAGCTAATGACCATCAACATTGATTCATCCATGCGATCAAGGGCATGACTACACCTCTTGCTGGGTCCCACCTTGTCCGACCACAGAGGCCATGGGCCGTGCCTCGTCTGACCACCGAGGGTTGGCTCTACCTCGGTGGGTGCTGTGGCCGCGGGCTCCGCCTCGCCCGACCCCTGAGGGTTGGCTCTGCCTCGGCTGACTCCCGAGGATTGGCTCTGCCTCGCCCGACCCCTGAGGGCTGGCTCCGCCTTGCCCAACGTCTAAGGACCGGCTCCGTCTCGCCCGACCTCCGAGGGCTGGCTCCGCCTCGCCCGATGTCTGAGGGCTGGCTTCGCCTCGCCCGACCCCTGAGGGTTGGCTCCGCCTTGCCTGATCCCTCGGGCACGGATCCTTATGGAAGCTCATGACAACCACTACGGTCCAGAAGGTGTGACCCAAGGTCAAACTTCTGGCATCATGCAGGGAGCGGTTACATCTCAACACGACCCGTCCCCGCGACATGTCATTCTAGGGAACTTGCATCGCCCACAATGACGGATGTGTGGTCACTGTGCTGCCTACTCCCTGTACGCTCACTGATCAGCACGCTGGTTCGCCGCGCCACCCACTGGGGTGGAGTGGGACGTGACGACCTGTTGACAATGCCAGGGCATGGCATTGTCAGCGGACAGGCGTTCGACGTGGCCCTGTCATGGTCAACGGACATGAGCCTGGTGTGGGGTTGTCCCTGTCACCGCCTGCCATGTCAGCGGGGCCCGCACAGAGAAAAAGGAAGGCCCGACGACCCTGAAGGACTTCCTTTGCCTCTTATTTTCCTCTTTTCTCCCATCTATAACGCGTGCTCTCCCTTGGCCTATAAAAGGAAAAGCAGGGCACCCCACTAAGGGGCATCGATTCACCACATCGCATGACACACCGCATCACAGCAGAAACTACTAGCCTCGAACCTTGAACACATAGCTGAGCATCAACCGAGCTCTCAGCATCCATTCGACCTTTCCATCAGAGACTTAGGACCTGACCCTCTCTCGTCCGTTTGTAGCCTCTACTATGAACTTTTTAATGCATGTAACACGAGCAACAGCCACGAACTGGACGTAGGGACATTCTGCCCGAACCAGTATAGACCTTGTGTCTTCTTAGCACACTATCCGGATCAGACGCGCAATAATACAAATTTACTCGTTGGTGTTTACTCGAAACACCAACAATATGAGTTCAATAACAAGGCCATAGAGCCACTGATTAGTATAAAAAAATCGCTGCAACTAAATAGCCTCGTCGCAAGAACTGAAAACAGAAATATTTTTGCCATATGCTAGTATGTATATCCTAAAGGAAACTCATAAAATTGGTTTCATGATTTTTAGAACACTAGAGATTTAGTTATGAATTTAGCCAGCAAAATCATTTATAATTGCACTTAAAATTATAAATATAATTGTGAAGCAAACACATTTCGAAAAAAAAAAGTGGAAGACATCCTAAGAAAGTTAGCAAAAATTATTTCACCTTTTCAGGAATTTATATGAATTTTTATAAGATCACACAAACATATTAGTGTCTACCGGTGAGCCTTGAGCCCTCTGACCTGACAGGTGTAGAAATTGATGGACCGTCCGCTGGGGGGTCGCGGGCTATAAACGATTCAGAGGACATCCAGCTATCCATTTGGAGATCGTTTGTTGTCTTGGTTTTCTAGGAACGGGAGAACTTATTCTAAATGTTGGATTCATCACACACTAGAAAGACGCGCGGCGTTGCCGCGCTGTCCTGTGAATGGGCCATGATTTATTTGCTAACAGCCGGACCCCGAAATGCTCAAGCTGTCATTTTTCTGTAACACGATGCGTAAGTTGGATCAGGCATTGGCTTCTTTGAGGAGCCTAAAAAACAGACCGTAAAAAATACTTTCAGAAAGTACTGTAATCTTGTGGGAAAAAATATGTCGCAACTTGTCTTTTAACATATCATGCTAGAGCTGGCAACAAATTAATAAAGGTAACAGTATAGTATGCGTAGAAGATCATTTTTTTTTGTTGAAAATACAAAATGTTAATTGCATTTGGCTTGCAAATTCGCTATAGTTCTAGTGAGAAGCTCCAGACTGCAACTCCAGTAACATCTGGAAAGTTTTGAATAAATGCTTTTGTAGATCTATCTGTGAAAATTTATTTTCGCTTGTGAGGAAAAGTGATATCTTGGTTAATAGTCATATGAAATTGCAAATTAGATAAATTATTTTAAATATGCCATTAAGATTATGATAATGTCAAGGCTAATAACAATATGTCATTATACAGAAGCTGTTAATAAGATGCTTGTGCGGAGTTATTGAACAGATAATATAACGAAATGATATTGCAAGAAAATATTGTTAATTCGTAAAAACCTGGATTTTGTCCGTTGATTTGTATTTTTTTAATATGCCAATAAAATGATTTAATGGCTATTATGCTTGTTTTTATCTTCATTGCGTTCCTCAAACCAAAACATTGCATTGCAGTATTTGCATCTGTGTTCTGGTATGCCCAAGTATGATATTTCATTATATGACTCTTTCATATGTTTCATATATTCTGGGGTGAAGTATACCGTACCATGGGACACAGATAAATATGAATGCTTACACTCTATGTTCAGGCAATGTCGTTTTACCATGGTTTCTAGGTTATGGAAGGTATTGTGTTCTTTCTTTTTCTTTTTCTTTTTCTCTTGTATTTTCTGTGTTCTCATACATTCCATTCTTTTTTGCATGTGTCTGTTCATATTGTATTTATTCTATATGGGACATTGTCTCTTGTTGCAATTTGTATGGCAGATATGTATGATCATTTCCATATAGTTTATGGTCCATTTAAACATTTTTTTTGTATAAGTTGGGAACATAAGAAACAGAATTAGTAATTAGTAAATAAATAATCACAATAGCAGCGTATAGTAATGAAGAAAAAGAGGGGGGCAAGTGAAAAATAAAAACATGGAAAAGGTTTAAAACACAGTCAGATATCATGTGAATAATTTTTTTTTACTAAAACTGAATGCATCTATGAATATTTTTACTAAAGCTAAATGTATCTATATCCATAGTTTGATATATTGCAAAAGTTTCAATCAATTATACTAAATATAAAAATTATTTCAACATGTTCATTAGTAGCACTAAAGCAGTGACTACTGCAGCCGGCTACTGCTGGATAATTTAGGTTTCATCAGAGTTAAAATTAGATGTTGTAGCCGAGTAATTTAAGAAGAGAGGTGGAGCCGGATAATTTAAAACTTCTTGTAGTGATTTTCTAGGTTGAAATAATTCATTAGAATACAAAGAAAAGAGGTGCGTATATGCGAATTCAGATACGTGGCAACTATAGTCTACAGGTTCTTTTGGTGTTTATACGAATGCAGAGAGATGATAAAACTGAGATTTTGCTCGCTACTAAAATATTTACATCTGAATGTACAGATTTCAGCATGTATATATTGCATAGTTCTATCCCTGTTTGTTGTCTGGTTTATCTGAATCTGTATAAAAATTAAATCGTACTGCGTGCGGGATGAGGAGATCCTGGACACAGATTGTGGAATGGACGGCTGGGATGAGCAAATGTATTCATGTATTTCCAGTTTTATTTCCAAGAGGAAAAGGGACTATATGACATGTCCATGGCGTCATGATGATTTCATGAAGCTAATAGAGCACGCGGCGGCTGCGGCTCAGCCACGCTCGGCCAGAGCTCAAAGACGACGGCCGGCGATGCCGCGCTTGTCTATTCGATGGCGGAAAAACCGCCGACGAATTGAGGACGTCGGCTAATGATGATGGGCTTGAGCTACGAAGGGAATACGAGGGGCCTTATGTTTCCGTGATGTGTCTAGAAAGTCCTATAGCTAGGTTGTAGGTGGACGGCAAGATTTATATTTAAGCCCGTGAACGAACGGCTGAGAAATTTAGGCGACGTGGCCCAATCGCTGCTCGGGAATTGTCCACAGGTTTCGTCAAGTAAAGATGAAGCTCGAGCTCATACATAGTGGTTAGGGCCGTAGATAGAGAAAAGAGCTCTTGGGGATATCAATACAGAGCGGGGTTGTGGAGAAGAAGGGTTGGGGATGTTTCACCGGACTGTGGGAAAGTTTCCACCTATAATAGATCGGATTGGAACATTTTGCGGTGGAAGATCTGCCGCCTTGGGGCTTATTCATGAGCTTGAGGTATTAGACGAAGCTTGGGATATCTCAAGCTAATGGGTTCTTCTAGTAAACCCACATGTTTTTGGAGCTTGAGGTTCATGTTAATAGTTTAAGCATCTTGGGGTATTTCAAGATAAAAGGGTGTATGAAGATGCAAGGTAGATTCGTTTATAAGGATTTTTTTTACAAATATTTTTGGCTTTTGTAGATACATATTTTTTATTATACACTATGTCTAGATATATAGTAAAAATAATGTATCTAGAAAATCCAAAACATTTTATAATTTAAAGTGGATGAAATATTATGGATATGATTGGATGAGTGATGGGCTCAGAGTCGTCGCACAGGCACAGTACAGTGCCTGCCGGCGCCACTGTTCGACGACAAAACTCCTCGTCGGTTGCACGTTAGGTGAGCTCTAGGGGTTGTTTTATTCCGTGAGTAAATTTTAGGAGGTATTATACGAGGGTATGGTATGTGATGTTCGGATCCTCCTCCTTGTACGTCCATGGATGCTACAGCCTACAGCGAGCGTACACTTGTAAGAGAACACTAGTGCCTTAGAGCGCGGGGCTTGCACAGAGTGCCTGCGTGAGCATGACCCATCGTACAGTGCCTGCATGAGCATGACCCATCGTACAGTGCCTGTCGCACCGAGCCTGCCTCTGCCTCTGTCTCTGCTGCAGGGCAGGATCCAGTCCAATCCCTTTGTTCGTCGCCTCTGCACTGTTCTACGGAGTAGCTTGCAACCTTCGCTTCAAAGGTCAGCCCTGATCGGCTGGGGCTGGCTGGCTGGGCTGGCTGGCCAGCCCCATCACATGGATACTATTTACATGAACTAGCTAGCAATACTTCTCTCTCACATAAACGAACCAGCAACGATACGAACCAGCCAACCGAACAGGCTGATGGACACGGAGGATTGGAGATCGCCTGCAACGACTACCTGTGATTCTAGGCACAAACAGACGATCGTCATGTCCTTGTCCTGCAGCACTTTAGTACTTTTCAACGAACGAACAGTATTGTCGGTGTTTCGGACCGGGGGGTCCTCAACCAACCAGTGAATTTAAACTGCGTGCCCCTAATCTCGGATGGTGATGCAAAGAGACACAAGATTTATACTGGTTTAGGCAATCGATGCCTTACGTCCAGTCTAAGAGATCGATCTTGTATTCCTTGCACCGAAGTGCTTATAGTAGGGGGTTACAAGCTGGGGGAGAGAGGGAGTTAGTCCCAGGTCTCGGCAAGGTGTCGTGTGGGCTGCTTGAGACGTTGCTCTCAGGCGGCTGGGATATGTGCGTGTGTGTGTTACAGGGTGTTCTTCTCTTCCAGTCCCCCTCTAAGTGGCCCAAGTCCCCTCCTTTTATAGTTGAAGGGAGGACAAGGACAGTACATGTGTTAACTATACGACGTCGTGCCAACAGGGGTGGTGTGTCTAAGCCCTGTGACCTGTTCCTGTGGCGGCGTGGTCGTTGGAGTGGTCCGTCCTTGGAGCACTGGGGCGACGTGCTGGTCACGTCCGACCCTGTGTGTCATGGGAGCCCCTAGGCTGCCTCGGAGTGGGTGCGACGGTGAACGTGCAAGCCGCTATGAACGGACTGTGCGCGAGGCCGAGGCTTTGTCGGTGCTGAGGCTGCACCGCAGTGGGGGGTCTCAGCGGGCGCAAACCCCGAGATAGCCGAGACCTTGGTGCACAGTGCCGCGGCCCCGAGTGGGCGGCTAATCTGGTGCGCCGGCTTGGAGGCAGTGATGACCCGGGCCAAGTTGTCCGTGCGATGTTATTTTCGAGGCGGGGATCGCGGGACACAGTGTAGTGTGGGCGCTGATGGTGGGCACAGCGTCAGAACACAGTGGCCGGTAATCCCCACCGTGCCCTGTCCCAGCCGGTATGGCGCTGATGCGACCTCAGGTCCCGTCGGCCATTCTATGGCGTCGAGCCATCATCCTGCTGAGATTGCGGGAGTGGTTGAAATATTAATGAGACATGACGCGCTGTCGGGAGGGTCAGTCGAGGCGGGGGGCGACGGGCTGCGGACGAACCGGCCTCGAGCGACACGGAGAATGAGGCCTCGCGCGAGACGGAGATCGGACTCCTTGCCGAGGCCTTCTGTGAGAGGCCTCGCGTGATACGGAGAATGCACCCCCTACCGAGGCCTTCCGTGGAGAGCCTCGCACGAGGTGGAGATCGTGTTCCCTGCCGAGGCCTCCCGTGGGGAGCCTCGCACGAGGTGGAAATTGCGTCAGGACACCGAGACCTCCTGCGTGAGGCTCGAGGCGAGGCGGAGGGCCTGGTGGGCTCAGACGTGGTGGGTGAGGGGCCCACGGCTTACCTTCTAGCTTTGTTTTTTGATGGGACTTTAGCGACCCCTTTGATGTTCGCTCGGGGTACTCCATTCTAAGGTACCCGACAGTAGCCCCCGAGCCTCCGGGGGAGTGCGTGCACTCTCCCTGAGGGTTTGCCGAGGCTTGGTTTATACCTGCTCCGTAGGAATTGGGTTTTGTTTTTTGAGGTTCCGGTGGGTGCGCGCGAGCGCACCCACCGGGTGTAGCCCCCGAGGCCCTAGAGGAGTGGAGTTACTCCTCTAGGGGCTTTTTTCATTTTCGCGTTTGAGCGAGTAGTTTTTATCGCATTTGCCGAGCCCATAATCGCAAGTTCGGGTTACGGGGGTCTCGGCGAGGCTGTAGGAAGAGCCCTCTAGCCTCCGCACGGAGCGAGAGGTTCGTCAAGGGTCCCCCTGACTTTGGGTATGACCCTCACGCTTCCTTTTCGCTTGGAAGGAGGGGTGGAATGTGCCAGGCTACCCTCGATGGGCATGAGCGTGGACACTTCCGGTGAGCTATTATCGGGTGAGTCCGAGTGGAGGCCCGTACCCCATTTGCTAGGGGACGGCTAGTGGTCCAGAGACGCACTCTAAGAGTACCAAAGGGTTTCTCTAGTGGGTGCCGAGGCCGTTTGCTAGGCCTTGGTGGCTCAGTGCCTCTCTACGGTGGGATCCCATTCGGAGACTTCCCTGCTGGTCTCGGACACGACTTAGGACGCCCCGAGCGACTGTTTGCTCAGGCCTCAGCCATTCGTAGGCTCGCCCCGAAGTCATCCCTGACTCTATTGCCCTGGGGCAGCTGTCGAAACCTCTTGGAAGCCCAGCCTTCGAACCCCTGGACCGTAACGGGCTCGGTGCCCTTTATCATGTTTGTAACGAAACCTCTAGCGCGGACTTAGACCGTTTGTCTTTGTCTTGGGTGCAGGAGCCCCCGAGCCTCCACCAGGAGCAGGAGGGCGGTCAGGGGCCCCTTGCCTTTTTTATCCGACCCTCACATATCCTTTTTGTTTGGACGGAGGGTTTGTTTGCCGAGCCCATTCTGGTCTCGGCAAGGTTGCAGGAAGAGCCCCTAGCCTCTACGTGAGAGGGCCGTTGGGAGTTCCCCTGGCTTTTTATACGCCCCTCGCGCGTGAGGGTTTGTTTGCCGAGGCCCCTTTGGGCGCGAGCCTAGGTTGTGGGGTCTCGGCATATTTGCAGGAAGAGTCCCCTAGCCTCTACACAGGGTGAGGGGCCATCAGGAGCTCCCCTGTCTTTTTGTACGACCCTCACGCTTCCTTTTCACTCGGAAGGAGGGTTTGTTTTGCCAAGCCCCTTCGAGTGCGAGCCGGGGTCGCTGGGTCTCGGCAAGGTTGTAGGAAGAGCCCCCTAGCCTCTGCATAGAGCGAGAAGGCCATCGGGGGTTCCCCTGACTTTTTGTGCGACCCTCACACTTCCTTTTCGCTCGGAAGGAGGGGTGGAATGTGCCTCGCTACCCTCGATGGGCACGAGCGGTGGCACTTCCGGTGAGCTGTTATCGGGTAGTCCGAGTGGAGGCCCGAACCCCGTTCGCTAGGGGACGGCTAGCGGTCCAGAGACACACTCCAAGAGTACCAGAGGATTTCTTTAGTGGGTGCCGAGGCCGTTCGCTGGGCCTCGGTGGCTCGGTGCCTCCCTACGGTGGGATCCCATTCGGAGACCTTCCTGCCGGTCTTGAACATGACTTTGGGCATCCCAAGCGTTTCGCATGCTTGGGTCTCGGCCCCGTATAGGCTCGCCTGTGGTCATCCCTGACTCTGTTATCCTGGGGTGGCTGTCGAAACCTTTTGGGGTCCAGCCTTCGAACCCCTGGACCATAATAGGCTCAGAGCCTGGTTCCTTCATATGAAAGGAATAGGCCATGGGGAATATCTCCCCTATTGGCTCAGCAACGGGTGGCGCGCCTTTTGAGGCGGTTTCCTAGAGAGGCGAAACGACACCTGCTGCCATAGTGGCCGAGCGTGACGTGATGGATGGGACATAACTGCTCCCGCATTTAATGAGGGAGATGTGGGCGCGTGGGCCGGCGAAATCGGCTCGTGGTTAACTGCGCTGGATCGGGGGGGGGGGGGAACTTCCCCGATTTCGTCGCCCGTTCATTTCGCCTCCCTTCCTACATAAATACCCGAAGAGTCTCGCCCCTCCTCGTCTTACCTTGCCTGCATTTACACTGCCTCCACCGAGCCGTCGCTAGAGCAGCGAGTGCCGAGAAGAAGAGGAGAGAAGAGTGAGCCTAGGGAGAAAGCGAGAAAAAAGCGAGATCGTGGGAGAGAGAGAGAAAAACTCACCACCGCACCTGATTTCTCCGTCGCTCCCATGGCGGGTGACATCATCGTTGTCGAGGCGGACCCCTGGGATCCGTCGGATGTCACCGAGGAGATGCTTCAGTCGCTTGTCGACGGTGGCTCCTTCGCCCGGTGATAGACCCCACCAGGCCGGAGTGGATTGCTCCATACGACGAGCCAGAGCCGAGGCCTCGCGACGGCTATGTCGTGAGCTTTGTCTCCTTTCATGAGCGCGGCCTCGGTGTCCTAGTAGATCGGTTCATGCGGGCGCTCCCGCACTACTATGGCATGGAGCTCAACAACTTCAATCCCAACTCCATCGCTCAGGCGGCTATCTTTGTTGCCGTCTGCGAGGGGTAATTGGGGATTGCTCCTCATTGGGAGTTGTGGCTCCACCTATTCCGGGCGGGGCACACTACCAAGCCAATGGGCATGTCGGGTAAGAGGAAGGCAACGAGGGCCAACGGTTGCACTCTCCAGGTGCGCAGGACCGGCTGCACCTCTACATCCCGGCCCAGCTCGCGTCCTCCAATCGCCGGTGGTACATGAGTTGGTTCTACCTTCGCAATGACGACGAAGGACTTTCCCCCTACACTGGGTGGATTGTGGGGAGTTGCCCAGAGAGATAGAAGTACGGCGTCTCGAAGGACAACCAGCCCAAACTGCAGCCGCTTCTGGAGGTGCTGGCGAGGCTACAGGGCCACGGTCTCACCGTGGCTATGGTCGTGGCCACCTTCCACCGCCGGAGGGTGCTGCCATTGATGGCTCGGCAGCGGTGGCTGTTTGAGATGAAGCCGGGTGAACCCATTAAGGGCACCCGGATGTCCTCCTCCACCCTTTTCGATGAGGAAATTCTTTGTCGGGTGGGGGAGACGGTAGAGGCGAAGTTGAGTGGCGGCAACTTGACCCCTATCGCGATACGGCCGTCGTGGGGGTTCCTCTTACTGGTAAGTCGTGTGCCGCTGTAGCCTCCGAGCCTCCTCAATCTCCCCTTACCCCTTGTTTCCTTATGCGCATCCGTCGTTCCTACAGGGGATGAGGGATGTGCGTTCCTCTCCACCACCCGTTCCCAAGGACACGAGGCGGCAGGTGATCAACCGCGCGCACGCCGATGCACAGAAAAAGCGGAAAGACGCCAAGGCGGCGAAGCGCACGAAGCAAATCCTCATGTGCGAGGAGCTGGATAAGCGCCGCCGTCAACAAAGGAAGGATGGTCTCCCACTGGAGGAATCCCCATCGACGTCGCTATCGACGGAGGCCTCGGATGGGGATGATGGGGGCAAGGTGGGGTGAGGTCCCCTGGACCACCTTCTTGACGTGGTGGAGGTGGTGCCCGGGGCGTTGGCAAGCAGCCCAGCACTCCCGGGAGGAGGAGGAGAAGCGGACCTGGGGTCGGCGGTTGCCCGCTCTGGGGCCGAGGCCGACACGCCCGAGGCGCGAGTGTTGGGCAAACGTGCCGTCAGCCCGATGGGCTCGGTGGTTGGGGTGGAACAAGCGGTGGTGGAGGCGACGCCACCGCCCCTGCAGAGGACCGAAGGGGCGCCGGGGTCCATCGAGGACCGACCGGCGTCGATGGATATGGAGGCGACGCCTCTGCCGCCACCTCCACCATTGCGGACGAGGTTTGCCGTGGCAAAGCGGTTGCCGCCCCGTTCAAGGTAAGTGTATTTTTGGTAGGGTCATAGTGCCTTCCGTTCGCTTTTTTGGTCTCGCGCTAACCCTGTAGGTTATTTTTCCTTAGTCGGAAGCGGCCTGCGGACGAGCTCCCCTTGGCGCCCCTTAAGGCGCTCAAGGCGAGCCCCGGCTCCTTTGCCCACAGGGTGGTGGAGGCACAAGCCGCTATCCAACACGGCGCGGCGTCGGCGAAGGTTGACCCCGAAGGAGCCAGGCCACCCAAGGAGGGGCTGCTGAGGCCACCCCTACACAGACGAGGGAGGGAGCACTTCCGCCCTGCGGGGGTGAGGTTCACGAGTCGGATGGGGCCGGCATGCCCTTGGTTGTCGAGGCCCCCGGGGGTCTCCGAGGCTGAGGCGACGGAGGACAGGGCGCTTAAGACCACCGAGACCGCAGTGGCCGTGGTCGATGTTTCCTGCGTCCTCTGAGGCCATGATGGCAGAGGCTGGAGCCCCCGAGACCACCAAGGCCATCGTAATGGTGGCAAGGCCGTCTGTCCAGGAGGCGGAGATGAAGGCGGCGGAGGCCTCGATGGCGCCCTTGGTTCAGGGGTCGCCGTTGTTGCAAGAGAGCGCCTGGGAGGCGGAGGTCTATCCGATCTCCTTCGATGATACTTCCTGGGTGTGGGAGGTGGTTGACGCCGAGAATGCCGGTGCCATGGAACAGCCGGCGCCGGTCTTGGACGAGGGAAGCTCGGCCCTCATGCGGGCGCGACCTGAGCCTCACAGGTGGGATCACCCGCGAGTACTGTGGCGAAGCCGGGACGACCCTGAGGGGGAGCCTCTGTTCGCCCTTGAGGATGCAGTCGAGGGCGGGTGCTGGGGCACCTTTGAGCAATACCGCCAGCTGGCGGAGCGGTCGCTACAGACGGCCCTGTCCGTGGTGGCTAACGAACTGCCTAGAGTCGCCTAGGTTCGCATTTTCCTTTCTCGCGTGACGTTGTCCTTTTCTGGTTTTGTTGCAATCAATGACCCCTATTCTACTTCCCTAGGAGCTCAAGACCCGGTCCCTTGGAAAGTCAGTCTTTCTCCGCGGGAGAGGGGCATCTGGGACTAGCTTCAGCGGCAGAAGGGCCTTCTTGCCGGCGCCAACGAGCTCCTGTCGCCGCGAAGCGTGGAGGTAGAGGACCTCTGCCTTCGTTGCACCAACACGAAGGTCAAGGCGGCCATGGTCCAGACGTAGCTCGCCCCTCTAGTGGCGGCGGGTGAAGGAGTTGGAGGAGGAGCTCACCCGCGTAGTCAGTGATCGGGATGCCTTTAGGGGTCGAGCCATTGAAGCTATGGCCTCGGCCGTGGCTCTTGCGGGGCAGCTGGGGGCGGAACAGGGGTCGCACCAGCTGACGAAAGGTGCCTTGGATGAGGCCCTTGCTACAAGCTGAGGCCTCACGAACCGAGGCTATGGTTTGGAGGGGGACGGTTGAGGGTGAGTTTTAGTCCCCTCATTTTGTTTTCTTTTCCTTATGTTCGCTCCCTAACTCCCTTGTGTGATGCAGAGCTGGGGAGTGAAGCCTCTAGGGCGGCCGAAGCTTCTCGGGTCGAGGCCCAGCGCTTGAAGGAGGAGGCCGAGGCTTCCTGGGCCGAGGCCCTACGCTGGAAGGAGAAAGCCGAGGCCTGTCAGGTCGAGACCTGACGCTGGGAGCAGAAGGCCAAGGGTGAGTTCCGTGGGCTTCCACCCCTAACTTAGGTTGTTTTTTCCCTCGCTCGACCTCATTCCATTTTCCATGGTGCAGAGTCAGAGGCGGAGGTTACTCGGGCCGTTGAGGCTTCTAGCACGATGCAGACGGTGCTCGAGACCGAGATTAGGGAGCACGAGGCGTTGAAGCGTGCTGTCCTTTCCGCCTACGAGGCCCTAGAGGTTGAAGGGGTTCAGTCAGGTAGCTCCCTGGGGAGCCGCTTGATCGCGCTAAGCAACTAGATGCGCGAGCGGCTCCGAGGAGCGCTGCACATGGGTGTCAAGCGCGCGCTGGCTGTCATCTCTTCTCACTACGTCGGCGTCGACCTCCCGGCCATCAGTGATGGGTATGTCCTGCCTGATGATGACAAGGAGGCTGACACGGTGGTCACAAAGCTGATGGAGGCAGCGGAAGGCCCTGGCACAGCGCTGGCGACGCTCTTCAAAGAGGAGGTGGTTCCTCCCCTACCATCTACCGGTGCAGAAGGCCCTGAGCCTTGATTTGGGCCCTAGGGCTATGTAAAATAGAGTAGGAGTTATTTTTGTATCGTAACGCTTGTGGCCGTCGAGGCTTTTGTTTTTGAAGTATTTGTGTTTTTAGTTGTTTTTCTTATGTTTCCGAGCCTCTGCCCTCTGTTGCTCCTGATCAGATTTCATTTGCAAAACACCTCCTTGGGGCCTAAGCCATCCCTTGGGCGAGAGGTAGTGAGGGAGTGCCATAGCCCGGGGGCGTAGGCCGTCTTGCGACTCTACCAGCCTCTTGCTTAGGAAACAGACCTTGGTCCGAGGGGTTTTTACAACTAATTCGTTAGAGCCTGCTAGAGTCTTGGCATAGGAATTTTTGCAAAAAACAACTGAAGAATGGTGCGTGGGACCTAGGGGGAGTCCCCCATCTAGCCCCCGAGGGAGGCTTGGTTCTGTCGAGGCAAAGCTGAGTCTCCCTTGTCGTGTTACTGTATTGCCGAGCCCTACGGTGGGCTCAGGGGATTTCTCGAAAAATTAGACCAACTAAAGAACACTTTTTAATTGTATTTCAAGAAACGACATATACAATGCTTGGAAATTTTAGGGATAAAAGCGACGTAGCTGTTCTATGTTCCAAGCGTTGGTGAAGACTTCGCCCTTCTTGTTGGCCAGCTTGTAGGTCCAGGGCTTCAGTACTTGGGCGATGATGTACGGTCCTTCCCATGGCGGGGTTAGCTTGTTGTGGCCCTTGTTGCTCTGTGCTAGTCTCAACACCAGGTCGCCTACCTTCAAGTCTCGGCCTCGGACGCGTTGAGCCTAATAGCGCCGTAGGCTCTACTGGTATTTGGCTGAGTGTAGTAGCGCGATGTCTCGGGCTTCCTCCAGTTGATCAAGGGCATCCTCTCGGATGGTGTGGTTACTTTGTTCGTTATAGGCTTGTAGCCTCGGGGAACCATATTCCAAGTCAGTGGGGAGGATGGCCTCAGCCCCATAGACTAGGAAGAAAGGCGTGAACCCCATGGCTCGGCTTGGAGTGTTCCTCAAGCTCCAGATGACCGACGGGAGTTCGACGAGCCATTTCTTGCCAAACTTTTTCAACTAGTTGTGAATCCTTGGCTTAAGGCCTTGTAGGATCATGCGGTTGGCACGCTCTACTTGGCCATTGGTCCTTGGGTGTCCTACGGCCGACCAGGCCACACGGATGTGGTGGTCATCGCAAACGTCAGGAACTTTTTGCCGGTGAACTGTGTCCCATTATCGATGATGATGGTGTTGGAGACCCCAAATCTGTGGATAATGTCAGTGAAGAACAGCACCGCCTGCTCGAATTTGATTCGATTGATCGGATGAGCCTCGATCCATTTGGAGAACTTGTCGATTGATACCAGTAGATGAGTGTAGCCCCCGGGGGCCTTCTATAGAGGCCCAACCATGTCGAGCCCCCATACGGCGAACAGCCATGTGATGAGGATGGTTTGCAGGGCTAGGGCCGGGAGATGTGTCTACCGAGCATAGTACTGGCATCCTTCGCAGGAGTATACTAGCTTGGTAGCGTCGGCGACCGCCGTCGGCTAGTAGAACCCTTAGCGGAAAGTGTTCCCCACGAGCGTCCGAGGCGCCGCATGGTGCCCGTAGGCGCCTGCGTGTAAGTCCCAAAGCAGGGCTCAGCCCGCCTCAGCAGTGATGCATCATTGGAGGACACCTGAGGGACTTCGCCTGTACAATTCATCATTGTAGAGGGCGTAGGTCTTGGCTCGGCGCGCAAGCCATCGTGCTTCGATTCTATCGCTAGGAAGCTCCCCCTGATCAAGCCAATCGAGGAACGGGATTCACCAATCCACATTCTGATCAGTCTGCGGAGGCTCGGTGTTGACTTCCATGATCTCGGGCTTGGTCGAGGGGGGTCTCGACAGTGGAGGGGGCATCGAGTTTCGCCGTGGTTTCCACCAGTGGGCCCTCCTCTGTTACCAAGGTGTAGTTAATGGAAGGCCTATGGAGGTCTCTGGCAAAGACGTTCGGGGGGGCCGATGCCCGTGCCGAGGCCATTTTTGCCAGCTCATCGGTGGCCTCATTGTACTTCCGCACGATGTGATTTAGTTCGAGACCGTCGAACTTGTCTTCCAGACATCGTACCAACTTGCAGTAAGCCTCCATTTTGGGGCCGAGGCAATTTGACTCCTTCATCACTTGATCTATGACGAGCCTCGAGTCGCCTCGGACGTCGAGGTGCCATGCCTCAAGTTTGATGGCGACTTGCAAGCCATTGATGAGGGCCTCGTACTCGGCCACGTTGTTGGAGGCGGCGAAGTGGAGCCGCACCATGTAGCGCATGTGTACTCCGAGGGGCGAAATGAAGAGCAGACCCACGCCTGCCCCGGTCTTCATCAGGGATCCATTGAAGTACAGGGTCCAGCACTCTGTCTGAATTTGAGCTAGTGGCAGTTGGGTGTCTGTCCACTCAGCCACGAAATCGGCCAAGACCTAAGACTTGATCGCTTTTTGAGGTGCAAAAGTCAAGGTTTCCCCCATAAGCTCAACGGCCCACTTGGCTATCCTGCCCGAGGCCTCCTAATTATGAACTATCTTGCCCAGGGGGAAAGATGACACCATAGTCACTAGGTGCGACTCGAAGTAGTGACGCAATTTGCGCTAGGCCAGGACCACGGCGTAGACCAGCTTCTGGATGTGAGGGTAGCGTGCTTTGGTCTCGGAGAGCACCTCGCTGATAAAATAAACAGGACGTTGGGTGGGTAGAGCATGCCCCTCTTCATGCCTCTCTACTACTATGGCAACGCTGACCACTTGGGTCGTTGCGGCGACGTAGAGTAAGAGGGCCTCGTCCCTGGCTGGGGGTACCAGGATGAGAGGATTTGTGAGCAGCCTCTTGAGTCTATCGAGGGCTTCTTCGGCCTCGGGGGTCCAAGAAAAACGCTCGGATTTTCTCAAGAGTCGGTACAGAGGCAAACCTTTTTCGCCGAGGCGCAAGATGAAGCGGTTCAGGGCCACAAGGCATCCCATGACCCTCTATACTCCCTTGAGGTCTCTGATTGGTCCCATGCTGGTTATGGCTGAGACCTTCTCTGGGTTGGCTTCGATGCCACGTTCCGAGACTATGAACTATAAGAGCATGCCTCAAGGGACCCCGAACACACACTTCTTAGGATTGAGCTTGATGCCCTTCTCTCTAAGGCATTTGAAGGTTATCCTCAAGTCATCGACGAGATCCTCGGCTTTTCTGGTCTTGACCACGATGTCGTCTATGTAGGCCTCGACGGTCCACCCAATGTTGTCGCCAAAGACCTAGGTCATGCACCACTGGTACGTGGCACCCGCATTTCTAAGGCCGAAAGGCATAGTCATGTAGCAGTACATGCCGAATGGTGTGATGAAAGAAGTCACGAGCTGGTCTGACTCTTTCATCTTGATTTGATGGTAACCAGAATACGCATCAAGGAAAGATAAGGCCTCGCACCCTGCAGTGGAATCAGCGATTTGATCGATTCGGGGTAATGGAAAGGGGACTTTTGGACAGGCTTTGTTCAAACCGGTGTAGTCTACGCACATTCTCCATTTCCCATTTTTCTTCTTGACTAACATGGGGTTAGCCAACCACTCTGGGTGGGACACTTCTTTGATGAATCCAGCCGTCAAGAGTTTCTGTATCTCCTCACCGATGGCCCTACGCTTTTCCTTGTCGAAGCGGCGCAGGCGTTGCCTCGCCGATCTAGATCCAGCCTAGATGTCCAGGGCGTGCTCGGTGACCTCCCTCGATATGCCCGGCATGTCTGAGGGACTCCATGCGAATATGTCGGCGTTTGCATGGAGAAAGTCGATGAGCACGGCTTCCTATTTGATGTCGAGGGTGGCGCTGATCCTTGGCGCTCGGTCGTCGAGGCAGGTGGGGTCGATTGGGACGAGTCTAATGGCTTCCGTGGGCTCGAACGCCCCCGCGCGATGCTTGGAGTCAGGCGCCTCACCACTGAGTTGGTCGAGGTGGGCGATGAGGGTCTCGGCCTCCGTAAGAGCCTCAGCATACTCGATGCACTCAACGTCGCAGTCGTATGCATGTTTGTACGGGGACTCAATCGTGATGATACCGCTGGGGCCTAGCATCTTGAGCTTGAGGTAGGTATAGTTGGGGACTGCCATAAACTTGGCATAGCACGGCCACCCCAGGATGGCGTGGTAGGCTCCCCCGAACCTGACTACCTCGAAGGTAAGGACTTCCTTGCGGTAGTTGGAGGGGGTGCCGAAGCAGACGGGAAGGTCGATGCGCCCGATGGGTCGCGTGCGCTTCCCTAGCATGATGCCGTGGAAGGGGGCGACGTCGCCCTGGAGCCTCGACCAGTCGATCTCCAAGTGCTCTAGGGTATTGACGTAGAGGATGTTGAGGCCGCTGCCTCCGTCCATCAACACCTTAGAGAGTCGGGTGTTGCCGATGATCGGGTCAACAACCAGTGGGTACCACCCAGGATTTAGAACATGGTCAAGGTGGTCATCTCGATCGAAGGTGATCGCCTCCCGAGACCAGTCAAGGTACTGGGGGGTGGCTACCTTGATCGAGAAGACTTCTCGGCGTTCCCTCTTGCGCTGCCGCGCCGTAAGGCACGCCGAGGGTCCACCGAAGATCATGAAGGCGTTGCGTACCTCGGGGAACCCGTCGTCCTTGTCCTTGTCCCGATCGTCGGCGCCCTTCTACTTGGCGTCGTCATCGGGGAGCCCGAGCCTGGCGTAGTAACATCGCAGCATGGAGCAATCCTCGAGGGCGTGCTTGACCGGGCCTTGGTGGTAAGGGCAGGGTTTCTTGAGCATGTCATCGAAAGGCCTAGGGCCTCTGGGGCCTCGGGGATTCTTGTGTTCTGCGGCCCTGACCAGATCGGCCTCTAGGACCTCCTGCTTCCCTAGGCGCCCCTTTTTCTTTCTCTTGGGGAGGTAGGAGGCCAAGGCCTCGGGGGCCTCGTCCCTCTGCTTTCCCTTGGTGTCGCTGTCGGGGAAGATGGCTCCGACAGCCTCCTCGCCCGAGGCGAAGTTGGTGGCGATGTCGAGGAGCGCAGTAGCAGAGCGTGGTACGTTCCGACCTAACTCTCGAACCAGGCCTCGGCAGGTGGTGCCGGAGAGGAAAGCTTGGACGATCTCCGAGTCACCGACGCCGGGCAACTCGGTACACTGTTTGGAGAAGCGCTAGATGAAGTCTTGGAGAGACTCGTCTGGCTTCTAGTGGCAGCTCTTAAGATCCCAGGAGTTCCTAGGGCGCACGTATGTGCCCCAGAAGTTCTCGACGAAGATCCTAACCAAGTCACGCCAGTCGTGGATTTGCTAGGGAGGAAGGTGCTCGAGCCAGGCTCACGCCGAGTCTGACAAGAGCAAGGGGAGGTTACGAATGATGAGCAGGTCATCATCCGCGCCACCTAGCTGGCAGGCCAGGCGGTAATCGGTAAGCCAGAGTTCAGGGTTGGTCTCGCCGCTATACTTCGCGAGATTGGCTGGTTGCCGAAATCGGGTGGGGAAAAGAGTAGCGCGGATGGCCCAACAAAGACCCGAGGGCGTGGCGGTTCAGGAGAAGGAATGTGGTCCTCCTCGCTGTCATAGCGGCCGCCTCGGTGCGGGTGGTAACCCCGAGCAGGCCCTTCATTGTCGTGGCGTCGTCGCCTGCTGACCACCTCATGGTCTCCCTGCGCCTCGCGTCGACGGTCGAGGCGGTCTAGAAGCATGGGGGCCCTATGGGCTATTGGTGCTCGAGCGGGTTCGGGACGAACCGGGGCTTCCCTATCCTGCCGAGGCGGGGCTGCGGGCAAGTTTGAGGCGCCCCATGCCGCTGGGAGGTGGAACTTTTGGCCTGCTGTACCGCGGCGGTCTCTAGGAGATCCCGAAGCTCGCCGTGGACCCGCCGTGCCTCCGTGGTAGAAGGCTCGGGCATTGCGCGGACTAGCATCGCCGTAGCCGCGACGTTCTGGCTAGCGTGATTGAAGACTGGGGGTTGCTCGCTCCCTTCGTCGTTGTGGATGCGGTGATGTACATCGCGGGCCCTTCGTCGGGCTCCTCCGCCTTCGCCACGACCTCGCTGCTCCTATTTGAGAGAGTCTCGAAGCTGCTGTAGAAGAAGTCGGTCCTGTTCGACCTTGGCTTGGAGCTCACGGAGTTGTTCTAGGTCCAGGCGTTGAGGTCGCGCAGGAACGAGGTTCTCGTTCCGTGCTGCCGGTAGGACAATGCGCGGAGGTGTGGCGGCACCTGTACCTGGGCAAAGCAGGGAATGGCTACCTGCCCCCTCATCCTCTTCGCCCACCCCTGGCATCCCGAGCCTGACATGAAAACACTCACGAGTGGGGTCGTAGGTACCCCCATCGTCGGAGTCGGAGTAGCCGAAGCAGTAGTCGCTTGCGGCCAAGAACTGGCGCATAGCCCTGGGGTCGTGGAGTCTGGAGAAATCCACTCCGGGCCATGCCTCGTCCTCCTCCGAGGAGTCGGCGTGGGTGCTCAGGTCGAGAGCGAAGCGCTGGCGGCGTTCTAAGGGATCCTCGTGAGCGGCAGTGTAAGCGTAGGCGTAAGAGGCGGCGGCATTTCTCAACCCAAAGGGGTATGGGGATGGTGCCATCGCCAGACTCTGCTCCGCCGGGATCGGCTCCTCAGGGAGTGGTGGAGCGGAGCTTGATGACTGGGCATCGCCGTGTGCCACCAGCGATTTTCCTTTGTCCAAGCTCAGGCTAGACAGGTCCCGAGCCAGGGACCTTGTGCCAACAGCTGGTCGTAGGATATCGGCGGGGAGCGGCGTGCCGCCCTGGATTCACGTAGCGTCGGGGTCGTCTTGCTCGCGTCGTGCCTGGTGAGCGCGGCGAGAGTGGCCGCCCGGGCGCCGCCTGCGCCTGGGCTGCCGGTGCGTGACTTCATCGTCGGTTGGTGGGGCTCGAGGAGTGAGGAGTACCATGTCGTACTCATGCCCTAGAGACATGAACTCTAGGCTCCCAAACCAAACCACTGTGCCGAGACGTAATGGTCGTACGGGGTCTGCCATCTGGAACCTGCTGGGATGACAAAACTGACACTCAGAGGCCCCTACCTAGCGCGCCAACTGTCGGTGTTTCGGACCGGGGGGGTCCTCAACCAACCAATGAATTTGAACTGCGTGCCCCTAATCCCGGATGGTGATGCAAAGAGACACAAGGTTTATATTGGTTCAGGCAATCGATGCCCTACGTCCAGTCTGAGAGATCGATCTTGTATTCCTTGCACCGAAGTGCTTATAGTAGGGGGTTATAAGCTGGGGGAGAGAGAGAGATAGTCTCAGGTCTCGGCAAGGTGTCGTGTGGGCTGCTTGAGACGTTGCTCTCAGGCGGCTGGGATGTGTGCGTGTGTGTGTTACAGGGTGTTCTTCTCTTCCTGTCCTCCTCTAAGTGGCCCAAGTCCCCTCCTTTTATAGTTGAAGGGAGGACAAGGACAGTACATGTGTTAACTATACGGCGTCGTGCCAACAGGGATGGTGTGTCCAAGCCCTATGACCTGTTCCTATAGCGGCGTGGTCGTCGGAGTGGTCCGTCCTTGGAGCACTGGGGCGACGTGCTGGTCACGTCCGACCCTGTGCGTCATGGGAGCCCCTGGGCTACCTCGGAGTGGGTGCGGCGATGAACGTGCAAGCCGCTGTGAACGGACTGTGCGCGAGGCCGAGGCTTTGTCGGTGCCGAGGCTGCACCGCAGTGGGGGGTCTCGGCGGGCGCAAACCCCGAGATAGCCGAGACCTTAGTGCACAGTGCCGAGGCCCCGAGTGGGCGGCTGATCTGGTGCGCCGCCTTGACCCGGGCCAAGTTGTCCGTGCGTTGTTGTTTTCGAGGCGGGGATCGCGGGACACAGTGCAGTGTGGGCGCTGATCGTGGGCACAGCGTCAGAACACAGTGGCCGGTAATCCCCGTCGTGCCCTGTCCCAGCCGGTATGGCGCTGATGCGACCTCGGGTCCCGTCGGTCATTCTGTGGCGTCGAGCCATCGTCCGGCTGAGATTGTGGGAGTGGTTGCAGTATTAATGAGACATGACGTGCTGTCGAGAGGGTCAGTCGAGGCGGGGGGCGACGGGCTGCGGACGAACTGGCCTCGAGCGACACGGAGAATGAGGTCTCGCGCAAGACGGAGATCGGACTCCTTGCCGAGGCCTTCTGCGAGAGGCCTCGCGCGATACGGAGAATGCACCCCCTGCCGAGGCCTTCCGTGGAGAGCCTCGCGCGAGGCGGAGATCGTGTTCTCTGCCGAGGCCTCTCATGGGGAGCCTCGCGCGAGGCGGAGATTGCGTCAGGACGCCGAGACCTCCTGCGTGAGGCTCGAGGCGAGGCGGAGGGCCTGGTGGGCTCGGACGTGGCAGGTGAGGGGCCCACGGCTTACCTTCTAGCTTTGTTTTTTGATGGGACTTTAGCAACCCCTTTGATGTTCGCTCGGGGTATCCCGTTCTAAGGTACCGATAAATATTTTTTTGTTCCCGATAAATCAGCGTAAACAAAGAAGCCAAATTTCAGCGAAACCAACAGGGCCGATGACAGAACGATGCGACGGCATGTGATTTCAGCGAAACCAACAGGGCCGATGACAGAACGATGCGACGGCTTGTGAGAACAGCAACGAGCCGACGCAGCATGGTGCAAAAGCAAAGCTGCGTGGCGAGCCTAGAGAAACACTGCTGTACTGTACACCAGACTGGCTGTAGCTTCATTCTTTGCTCCTTTCACTTTCCTGTATGTACATGTAGCTAGGACCCTAGGATTCAAACTTTAATGTTTGAAAACTTCAATCCCTCCAGAAACTCGGGCTTTTTCATCGCTTGGTTTTGCTCTCTCCGGCCTCCAAAAGAGCCCTAAAGCAACAACTATGTCAAATTACACGTGGATCGAATTCTCCATATCTCTTTTTGTCTCAATCGATTTATTTACTGTATATATAAGTCCCCTGTCGTGGTGAAGATCGCACTACAGTTGCTGGCCAAGCCTTCTGGTACGGTGGTGAAGTCAATACGTTGCTGATTCAGGATGCTGAAGATGGTGGGAATGAAGATTAATACCCGGCGAAATGATCTTGGCACCTATCTGTTCTGCTTCTTCTCTGTTTTAGCCATCGTTCGAGCTCTTTTGGTAGTTTTGCAGTGGTTCCTTTAACTGTTCAAGTGCGGCTCATCTCCTGCGTGGGATCGTTTATCTTGTTTTCTCTTTTGCTGCCTAAACCTAAACAAATCTTGATGTATTTCCGTTCATCCGTAATGGAAATGGGGTATGGCCTCGATTCTTAAAAAAAAGAATCCCTTGTCGTGGTACCCGTCCACCGGGTTCGAGTCTCTTCGACTCGGTGCATCGTGCATGTATCGTCTGCAGCTAATTATCCTTCCATTTAGAGAAAACATGCCTCAATACGGCGAGCCATCTACAGTCATTTTGCCAATTTCAAAATCTTCCGATCTCAGTGAAATACAATGTGCGCGTAGCCGGCGTAGCCCGAGAAGCTAAGCATGGCCCATGGGCCACAGCTCCATTAGGACGCGGCTTGTATGTACAGACCGAAGCAAACCCAAAACTGTTCCTAGCCTGACCTCAATGCCTCAATCGATTTATTTTTGTGACTTATAAGTTATAATAACGGACTAAATATGTGTTTCGGAAAAAAAAACTGACTAAAATATGAGTGCGTGGCTTAAATGGATCCGCAAAATGCAAGTCTAGGATGCTGTATTCAGGAATGCGTTGTGAATGTGATCGTCCACATATGAATGACTCCTTTTAAAAAAACTACCCGCGACGGACTCGTTTCTGCTGTTGCCTGTGCAGAGGCAGCCACTCAGTGGCGCCACCGCGTGAGCGACGGACTGACGTCGTAGATGGCATACCTAGAGAGGTCCGATGCTATCACTCCAGACACGGACGCACCCCTCCTTGACGAACGATCGTGGCTGTGATGGACGACGTCAGCCGCACCCCTTCGTCTCAGACGACCTCGGTCGATAGACGCCTCAAACGTTTCACTGAGCGAGTTATAAAGGTGAGGCAGCCGCCACTTCTCGAGCTGCCCGGAGATGAGGTGGCCCTCGGCAGACGTGCACCGCCCTCGCTCCCCAAGTGAAGCAGGCGGATAGCGGCACAGGCCACGGCTCATATCCCGACAGCCAAGCGGGGTGAGTACCTTGTTATGAAGTGTCTGGGACTCTCTAGCGGGATGCCGTTTCCGTCGATGTCGGCGATGACGTACGATAAGGTATTCAATGACGACCCCATTAATATACAGGCGTTGCGTGAGTTATTCCCTTCGGTTGGCGACGTAGGCGCGCGCAAGCGGCGCCGCCGCCCCGCAACTAGGGCACAGGGCTCCTGGTCAGCGTCGCAAATTTAGGTCGATCTCTATCAATGTAACACCTTAGCTTATAGTATGCTAGAGTCCAAGGTTCCGTATAAATCTTTACTAACCCTAGAACGTTTGAAGATGAATTGTATTGAACTTTTTTTTTTCGGTGGCTTTAATACAGCGCCCCGTAAACCTTTTGCCTCGTCGAGGAAAAAAAATAGGAGTCGACTTATTAACCGTGCCCACACGCCGCACCAGCGCCGTCCTCTCAGCTTTTTCTTTCCTAGGCTGGACTAGGATCTAGGAATGGCTGGAGTTGACGTCTGCGGCGGCCACGGCTAATGAATGATTCGTCCGCGTCGCAGCCCACGTACGGTACGGGCCGCACCAGCACGGGCACGACAGCGGGGACGTCCATCAGAATCTACTGCGTCTTTCCCGTGCCACGGCATGTTCCTAGTCCTACTCGGCTACTCCTAGCAGCCGGCCGGCCGGCCGCCCTAAAGACGCTGCTAGCGCGCGCCGCCGTCACTGCATGCACTCGCCGTCGTAGCACGCGCGCATTCACACCGCCGTGCCGGGCCGGGGATCGTCGGTATTACAGCACGAACAAACCGTTTGGGCAAGGCAAGCCATCAGTGTAATTGTTCATATATATACTTCATAGCATAGTGTATGTACGTTTGCCTTCAAGATACGTGCTGCAATCCTTCTACTCACTCGGGTACGTACACTGGTGAGAATAACACGAGTTGTTAGGATGGAATACGAGGAAAACCATGCGTTGAGAATGCGAGGGTGTTTGATGCAGCGACTAAAGTTTAGAAGATGTCTTATCAAATGTTATATGGGGTGTTATATGAGATGTTCAGATACTAATAAAAAAACAAATTGCAGAATCCATCAGTAATTCGCGAGATAAATTTATTAAGCATAATTAATCTATCATTAGCATGTGTTTACTGTAGCACCATATTATCAAATCATGGACTAATTAGGCTTACGTCCTGTTCGCTTGAACTTATTCAGAACTACTTTTCAGCCATGGAATAATGTTTTCCTCTCGTAACATTTCAGCATAAGCATCAGCGATCAGGGTGTTAAAAAATTTGTCTTGCAAATTAATCTCAATATAATTAGTCTATATTTAATACTGCATATATGTGTCCAAATATTTGATGGGACAACGACTAAAGTTTAGGAGGCAGAGCCAAATAGCCTCTAAGTAGCAGAAATAATTGGGGGCTCTTGCGTTCTTGCCCCTACTTTGAAGTGCAATTATGATTTTGTCCTCGTTTTTCTAACTTTATGATTTTGCCCTTCACTACGAGCAAGTCAATGCGATTTTGCCCCTAGTCAACGGTCAAAGCAGGGGCAAATTCACAAAAACCGAGGGTAAAATCACATTGACTTGCTGGTAGTGAAGGGCAAAATCACAAAGTTAGAAAAACGAGGACAAAATCATAATTGCACTTCAAAGAAAGGGCGCAAGAACACACACAAAAAAAAACCCAAATAATTGTGAGTGCGTGTCTAGTTCGTGAATTTTGGAAATTTGGCTACTGTAGCATTTTCGTTTTTATTTGGCAATTAGTGTTCAATCATGGACTAATTAGGCTCAAAACGTTCGGCTTGCAATTTCCAATCAAACTGTGCAATTAATTTTTTTCGTCTATATTTAATGCTCCATACACGTATCGTAAAATTCGATGTGATGGCTACTGTAGCACTTTTTAAAAATTTGGCTGGGAGCTGTTGAGGTCCAAGAGAGAGCCCTTGTTTAGTTCACGAAATTTGGATTTTGGGGCTACTGTAGCACCTTCGTTTTTATTTGGCAAATAGTGTCCAAACATTGACTAATTAGGCTTAAAACGTTCGTCTCGCAATTTCCCACCAAACTGTGCAATTAGTTTTTCTTTTCATCTACATTTAATGCTCCATGCATAGGCCGCAAACATTCGATGTGACAGGTACTGTAGCAACTTTTTGGATTTTGAGGTGTAACTAAACAAGGGCAGGGCCTGCCCGACAGAAGAACCGAAAAGTAAGCGCCGGGAAGGTTAGAAATACTCCACCCTGCAGGAGCAGCAATGATTGACCTACCCGAGGAGTGGAATATATATCGACGACGCATCTCAAGCTACCCCTTCTTGCTGATATTTTTCTATTACCTCCAGATCCACCAAACTTATGCTGTAAGTTGAGATCCAACAACTATGCAAACAAACTAATCAAATCACCCGTCGTCCTAGCTAGCTCACTTCAATTCCTAGACGAACACCGCCACTGCCTACTGCAGATGTGCCCATCCGACGTGGCGACAGCGTGGCGCTGCTTCATTCACTGACACGGCCCACGCGTCGATCACCTGCCACGTAGGATACAAATACTGTTAGCATAAACGTTTAAACGATCGAACGAAATGGTGGTTATAGATAGATAAACTACCAATTAAACGGACACGACAAGCTAATGTGTAATGTTTACAGTTTGCACTCTAGGTAAACGAGCTAAACGGCTATGTATGCGAACAGTGCTGACACGGCCCTCGCATCAGCTGCCACGTAGGATGGAGCTGGGCCGTGTGGCAACTGCTGCGTCGCTGCGTTGAATATATATAAAATAAGGTTGTGTCTCCACGACGTACAGGTGGCTGAAGGTTTGCTTAACCATCGGTCATCTTCAATCTCTAGCCTTCTCCTCATGCCCCCTTTTTCCTCGAGCCCCACCCACGCCTTCTTTCTCCTCGCGCCCCACCCCGCTTGCCTCATCGGCAGCCACGCCCTCCTCCTCCTCTTCGTCCTCGCAACGGCGCGCTAAGGTTTCGCCGGAGCTCACCCTAACACGCTTGTGACGCCGTCTTCTTTCCTTATCCAACAACTATGCATGCAAAACTAATCAAATCACCGTACCCTTCCTAGCTAGTTCAATTCCTACACGAACACTGCCACTGCCTACCGCAGATGTGCCCATCCGACGTGGCGAGTGGCAACAGCGTGGCACTTGTCTACTCACTGACACACACTGCTAGCTTAAACGTTTAAACGAACTAAATGGTGATTAAGATGGATAGACTACCAATTAAACGGACACGGCAAGCCAATGTGTGTAATGTTTACATTTTAGGTAAACGAGCTAAACGGCTATGTAGCTAGGCTAACAGTGCTGACACGGCCCACGCATCAGCTGCCACGTGGGAAGGAGCCGGGCCGTGTTGCAAGTTTGCAACTGCTGTGTCGCTGCGCTGAATATATACATTACAAAAAAAACTCGCTGTATTATTTGGCAAAAAAAAAAAAAAAAATCGGAACGAGGTTGGACGCCGGCCCATGGATTCCTCTTCCCTTCCTTGTTCCTGCAGCTGAAATGATTGAGATCGATGAGGAAGACGAGTTAAATATATACGGAAGGAAGAACCGACCCTAGCTAGGCCAAGACCCCATTTTTTCTGCATAGCTTATTGAATAAACAAGTACAGCTCCTTGTACTAAAGTAAAGCCCTAATAGATGTCGCGGCAGTACTGCCTGCCAACCTAATCTACTCTTTATTATTGCCCTATATTCCTACAAGATCTGTCCGTTCGTACTACGCTTGGGCCTTGGGGTGGTTAATACTGTCCCCGAGAGGGTGATTACGAGTGGCCATCAATGGACTATACGCTTGAACTTATTGGCTAAAATATATAGTATTTTTCTTATACAATAAAATAGCTTGGGCCGACTTATCAACCAGCTTTAATATCGGCTCCCGTTGAGAGATTTATGGTCACGAAGAACCGTGTCCGTGTGTGCATGCATGAGCAATTGGGCATGGCTCACCTCACCTACTCCGATGCTCCAGCTTTTCTTTCGACGGGTAGTTGCTGAGAAAGCAGGCAGCAGGCACAATGCAGCAATGCGAGACAGTCTTGTATGCTGGCATGCAGTATAGCTAGCTGGCGGTGCAAGAATAACAAAGGCTGCTGCAAGCATATGAGCTGGTGGTAGAAATTTTGCCACACGGTTGTGTACTGTGCCGTCTGTGCGACACGGCGGCCGGATCGGCCATAATTCTTCTTCCATCGCCCATGGATCTCGACCTGCCAGTGACATGACACTGACAGCAACTTTCAGGGTTCAAGTTCTAGGTTAATGTGTGCAAATGCAGCTCAGTATGGATCGGCTACTGCATTTTAGCTTCTCGATCGTGAAATTTTGTCGAATTCATCAGTCTCGGGTCAGAGTATCAGACGCCGGCCATTCTGTTTTTTTTCTCCTCTCCTGATGGTCATGAACTCACGATGAACATCATGAGTTTGGAAGTTCTGACCGACCTTGCGACTACTGCTGCAAATGAGAACACGGTTACGGTTGAGAGAGTTGTTTAGATTTATTCGTGATGCATATGCATGTGACCGTCGACGCAGCGATCCCGAGGCGATTAGAATAAATGGGGAGATTATTCAGAGATACGTACGCCCAGGGATTAGCAAGAATAATAATGCGATCGAGAGGGGCCTGGGTCTGATTAGAGAAAACCACTGATTGGCCTGGCAGCCAGATTATTCGATGCACTGTCTGTCGTCCATATGTTCTTCAGTCTGGCTCCCTCGATCTTCCTCGCGTCCGTTGACAAAATAAGAGAACGTATATGTATGTGATGCCTTGAGGGACAAATATTCAAATGCATATATGCATACACACACCACTTGTGAGTTGTCAGGTTCTTTCCTTCTAGTTCGATCCGCGTATGAAACCATTCACAGCTAAAAAACATGGTTTGAACGCGCAGTCCTGCCAATTTTAATAAAACGATCCTAAAACAAAGCCACTTCAAATCTGAATACATGTTGCAAGTCTGAAACCACAATTCTCATGGACTAATATTTGAAGCTGATGAAGTACTCCGTACATTAATTTCATTCATGGCAAGTTGGTAACGCATCCTCCTCCTGCCCTTGCAAATTCAGCTAACCTTTGCATTGCATTGAAGCCCCCATGGATCGATGCATGAATTCAGCTAGCTTGCGAGCTTGTGGCATCGATCGATCGATCGGTGAGGCAAGCATGGGCCCCGGCCTGCATCGCCTCGCGTGTTTCCTGTTATGGAAGGGATCTCAGCAGCTCTCTGAATCTGAACACCATGCAAGCACGATAATGTCGACGCCTTCAGAGAGGAGCCGAAGGATGAGCCAGAAATGGCGGTGGAATGTTAGGCAGCTCGAATTATCCCACGAGGGATAATCTTCTGATGGATTGGAGGATAGATGGGGGCCATGGACGACCGTAGCGTGTTTCCTGTTATGGGACTCGAAACATCGGTCGTTTGCAGATTTGACACTGGACCCACAATCATAGACACAGATGGATCCACTTGAGTGTCAACGTAACCAAGGAGTCAATCTTTCGAGCACCATTTTTGCAATTTTTTCTCGCCAATGGCCTTTTTGTGGTTTCTGGGTAAGCAGCAGTTAGGCAGCAGGCATCCAGAGCTCATCCACTTCTCCTCTCCTCTCCTCTCCTCTCCTTCAGAAGCCGTGCCCTGAATGAAGCAAGCAGGGACTATTGCCTAATAGTGCCTAGTGCGCCGATTAGCGTGCATCAATGCCTGCCGCCTATTGCCTACCGCTATGCATCCATCCATCCATATATACATGCATGATTGCAGCTCTCATTTGGGGAATTCAGAGCGATGCATCATAAAGAAACAGAAAGGAGAAGTTCGGTATGTGCTAAGTGCTATAGGTTTTAGGCACAGGAGGAGCTTTCAGTGCGCGCACCCTACTTTTTTGTGTACTCATAAGGCATTTGTTAAAAAGAAACAGCACGAATTACTCAAAATAGGGGCAGCATCCTTTGCCACCTACACAAACACAAATTAAAAGCCACATATGAGTTATGAGTTATCAAAGGAGCTTGGCCGTACCTAAGTAGGATAAGGTGCGGCCAAATTATCTTCCCGAGTTCTAGCAAAAGAACACTGGATTGAAACCAGCAGGAACTCGACAAATGGACTTGACATGCATCCATCGTATTGATAGGGTGAAATGAAACTGCGTTGTCAACTTCAGGCAATGCCTCTTTTTTTTCTGGGTTCATCCCTTAATTCATCCATCACAATTGTCAGTCCACCTCATCATCCCCGTCAGTATCCTACTGGCACTAGTGGCTGTATAGCGTTGCCGAAAATGCAAAAGTTCATAATATCCTTGACATCAATGACAAGGCCTCACTCTCCCGAGTCTCAATTCTGTTGCCTCCGTGCTAGATTTGCATCGACTTATTCTTTTTGTTTAGGGGCGATGAATTTGCGACTTTGGGCAAAGGACTCGGATCGGACAAATGTGATGGATATGCAAAGTCCGGCCTAAACAAACGTCGTTCAGTGTGAAATAAAAAGCGACAAATTACAGTAGTCATCTACTCCCTCTTTCCCGTCAAAGTTCAAGGAGCCGCAAAACAAGAAATGCATGCGCACCTAAATAAAAGTTTTAAAATTTTGATAGCGATTAGCGAGTGCAGTAGGATAATTCACCATCATCAATTGATTAATAACATCAATCTTATATTTTCACTCTACACGTACTCCCTCTGTTCTAATAAATTGCAAGTAGTTCGGGTTTTTATAGGCATTATACTTCATCCGTTCTAAATTATAAGTCGCTTTGACTTTTTTGGTACATCCATTTTGCTATGCATCTAAATACGTAGCAAAATGAATGAATCAAAAAAGTCAAAGCAACTTATAATTTTAAAAGGGATGACTACCTTTTATTTGCTACGCATTTAGAGATATATTATACATAAATATATTAAAATTTATGTATGTACAAGAAGGTAGAACGATATGCAATTTGAAACAAGGGATTGTATGTTTTTTTTATATTGATAGTCAGAACTAGAAAAGTTAAACACAAAGGCCTGTTCGGCTGGTATTAAAGCCGATTTAAGCTGTTTTGTTGTGAGAGAAATATCTGTTAAGCTGGCTGATAAGGTCAAGCAAACAGGCCCATATGAAAGAAATGAAATAACTATACCGGAGGAAGTACCCGTTACGGTGCCGGTGGGGCCGAATTTTTTATTTTTTTGCCATTTTTTGAAAATTTTTCACAAATATACCCCAGGAGGAAAGATTTTAAAATCTGGACCCTTAGCTCGGCGCCAACGTCCTTGGCGTCGAGCTATTGGGCTTGAATCCAACATGGCGGTGACATGACAGGGAACCTCGGCGTCAGTCACCCTGGCGCCGTAGATCTTGGCGCTGAGCTCGGTGCCTTAGATCTTGGCGCCGAGCTTGGCGCTAGGGTGACTGGCGTCGAGCCTGCCTTACGTATGGGCCCCAATCCTTTCTCTCCTCTCCCTCTCTCTCGCTTTTCCCTCTCCCGCCCGCGGCCGCGCCAGTTCGCCACGCCACTCGCTCGCACCGGCCTCCCGCGCCGCGCCGGTCCTGTCGCCGTTCGCCGCGCCCGCCCCGCGCCTGGCCGCCCGCGCCGCGCCCTACGCCCACGTCGAACCCCGCGGCCTCGCCGGACCACCGCGCCCCGTGCCCTCACCTCGCCCGACGTGCCGCGTCCCGCGCCCTTGGCCCATCCAACGTGCCGCACTCGCCTCGCCACGCGGAGCGCCAGGCATCCCGCGCCCGCCGCGTGTTACCGCCGTCGTCGAACACCCCCCAGCCCCGACACCTGTAGCGCCCAGCCGTGCCACCGCCCGCCCGGCTCGTCGGCAGGACCCACGCCCAGCGTCCACTGCGACTCCGTCGATGCCCGCGACTCCATCGTCGGATAGGTAAAAATTATGAATTTACAATGTGCGTACTTAGTTAGCTTTGATTGTAGTGTAGTAGTTTTGCCATTTATTATTTACTAGTTAATGTGATGACTTAGGAAGTTGATTTAGATAGTGATCTAGTGAGATATATATGTATATAGATAGAAACATAGATACATAGGTACATAGATATAGTTAGATAGCTATTTAGATAGGTAGTTAGATATTTAGTTAACTAAATAGGACCTATCTATTTAGTTAGTACACTGTATCTATGTATGTAGTTATTATCTTATTTACTTAGTTTGTAGTTAGAAAGTACTTGTTAGATACTTTCTATCGTCTAATTTAGACTAAAGCACATGTGTTTCGTTATGTGTTTAAACTAGATGAACAATCTAGTAACCATATATCATGGAGGCACCATTGAATACAATCGCTATGGATATATTGAGTTTGTTGACATACAAAGTGTGCCTGTGCTATTCAATGATAGGCCTTCATTTAGTGAGATGGTTGCAAGGGCTCGATAGGAGCTGCATTGCCTTGGAGATGATGGCATTACGGTTGAGGGTGTACTGCACCTAGGTTCTCCTCCCAACATCCTCAAGCGAATGATCTCAATTGGTTTTGCGGATCAGTGAGAGAACTATATGAGATCGGCTATGAAGAGCCAGTTGTAATGTTTGGATGTGGTCGTGCATTGGGTGTTAGTTGATCCCATCCCTCATGGGTTTTCTCCACCAATGGGTCAGCAGGCACACATCGACCCTCCCATCCTAGAACCTGATATGGATGTGGAGGTTGCACCTACGGTTCCCAATGTTCAATCTGCCCCCACTACAGTAGTTGGAGATGCTTGTCAGACTCATGTTGTTGTGGCAGATCCTCCTCATGAGATCCCTTTGATACAGAATTATTCGAGTAAGTGTCTTAACTACATAGTTATTGAGAGACATTCCTGAAAATGTTGATGTGCCCCCTGTTGCTGCGCAAGTACACTGTGGAGATGGATTCACTGGCTCCAATAGTATTGAAATTATGAATGATTTAGAGCCATATGAGATGGCAAGGGCTCTTGATTCTGATGATGATTGCCCTATTGTAGAGCTGACAGAGAGTGATGTTGAGATGTTGAGGCGTATCTTTTCTGGCCGCCGTGATCCAAGAGTTCACGAGTTCAGCGATCTTGCTCATTCCGATCAGGTGTGTGTAGAAGGACGTGATGATGAGCTCCTAGAAGCTCCTAAGGCCAGTCCTAACATGGTAATTGAGAGTGAGAGAGTGTTCAAGGACCTCCCTGCATTGAAGAGGTGGTTCCAGGCATTTGTAGTGATACGAAAGAGACCTTACAAGGTCTTGCATTCATATGCGGAGCGCCATTATATAGTTATGTGTGACAAGGAACGCTGCCCATGGAGGGTTTGTGCAAGGAAGCAAAATGTCATCAGAAAGTGGAAGATCACAAAAGTTGTCGAGCCACATAATTGTGCTGACCATGAGCTGACACTAAGGCATCGGCAGTTGACATCTACCCTCATTGCCAAGCGGTTGATGGGAATATTGCAAGGAGAACCTAACATGAAGGTGAGGACAATTATTAGGACCGTTGAGGCGTTGTATGGAGGTTATGTGATAACTTATGGTAAAGCTTGGAGGGCTAAGCAACGAGCGTGGAAGATGATATATGGGGACTGGGAGGATGGGTACGAGCATCTGCCAGTACTTTTCAATGCAATCAAAACGGTGAATCCAGGCATGCATTATGAATACATCCCAAAACTAAATGTATGGAAGAATGGGAGGTAGATATTCTTCCGTGCTTTCTGGTGCTTCCCTCAATGTGTCGAGGCCTTTAGGCGCTGTCGTCCTATCTTCTCCATTGATGGTATGTTCTTGATTGGCAAATATCAGGGCACACTTCTTATAGCCATATCCTATGACATGAACAACAAGTTGGTTCCTTTGGCATTTGCTTTGATTGAGAAGGAGAACAATAACAGTTGGGGATGGTTCTTGAGGCTAGTCTGGATACACGTGGTTGAGCCTGGTAGGGAGATTGGCATCATATCTGATAGGCACCAGGGCATACTTAATGCCGTGCGAGAGCAGATAGAGGGGTATGCACCTTTGCACCATCGTTGGTGTACTCAGCACCTTGCCGAGAATCTACTCTGGAAGGATGGTGTGAAGGGTAACTTTGATCTGTTTCGGGAGGCGGCTCGACAGCTTGAGGACAAGTACTTTTAGAAAAAGTTGGAGTAGATCAGAACTGCATCAAATGCAAAAGGTAGACAATGGCTCACAGGTTTGATGAGGGATTTGGAGAAATAGACGAGAGCTCATGACACCGGTGGATGGAGGTACGAGTTTCAGTGCAGCAACATGGTGGAGTCATTCAATAAGTTGCTATTGGAGATACGTGGTATACCCGTGAATGCAATCGTTCAATTCACCTTCTATAAGCTTGTTGCCTGGTTCAACGATAGACACGCGCATGCATTGAAGTTGCAGAGTGATGGAGATATATGGGCTCCAAAACCAAAGGCACGCCTAGAGAAGGCAAATGAAAGGGCTGGCACATATGAGGTTACATGCTTTGACCACGCCATAGGGACTTATCGGGTCGAGCATAAGGGTGGGACAACGTCCGACGATGAGGTCTGAGAATCAAGGATGCATGTGGTTGTCCTCCAAGATTTTAAATGCACTTGTGGTAAACCAAGGCAGTACCACTTTCTATGTTTCCATTTGGTGGTAGCAGCTAGGCATTACAACTATAATATCGAGAGCAGGATACCTCACGAGTTCAGTGTCGACACGCTCGTGCACACATGAAGCCCCCGCTTCGTGCCTTTCCGGGACTCTAGAGAGTGGCCTCCATATGATGGGCCAAAGTACATTACGGATCTAGCTTACTGTTGGAACAAGCATGGATCACGGAAGAGGACGAGGCACAGGATGGTTATGGATCAGATACCCAAAAGAACGTGGCGTGGGAGAGGAACCCCATTTGTTACTGACCCCGAGCAGTACGAGTGCGGCAAGTGTGGTAGACTTGGCCATAATTCACGAAGTTGCCATTGGCAGATTAGTTAGGTGCGATTATTGGTTGATTATATTATTTAATATTTGTTGAATTCATTTAATTAAATATGCATGTCTCAATTTATGCATGTAATTGTGTCAATTACTTGTACATTTCTAAGTTCATGTTTCATTGTATATTGAATTTCTAATTCATTATTTTTTTTGTAGGATGGCGCAATTCCACCTGCTCGACCCGATGTACGAGGCAACCCACCTAGGGCATCTCATAGCGCAGGGGCAGGTAATAATCTATATGTTTTGTTTAAATTTTAGTGAGCGTACATTTGTTCGTGAAGTAACTGGAGACAATGTTTTATTACATTTAGGACCTTTCGCTCCTTCGTCCTAGACCCACAATGGGTTCTTAGACATACGGTACGACAACATGTACACTCCTTTCCTACAAAGAGCTGGCCTGGATGTCATCTCTTTTCAGGTTCGTCGTGGGCTGCCCAAGTTCAACTCAGCGGCCATACTACGTTGGTTGGCAGGTATTATATTCAATCATTGCCTCCAGTCATGGCTATTTGTTCATGCGCTTGCCTTTTTGACATATAATCTTGCTTTGTCTAAAATATAGGTGGTGGCCGAAGACTCGCAGATTTCACCTACCTTTCAGAGAGATGACAGTTACGCTCTAGGACTGTCAGAAGATACTAGGCCTGAGGATTCACAGCAACCCAGTTACCGGGCAGTGCAGGTCAGAAGGCTAGAGAGCACGAGTGAAGACCTTCCTTATGCGTGAGCTTAGCGAGCAAGGGGCTCGCACTTCTAGAGTTCTCATCTCCTAGCTCCGACAAGAGTTCTCGCACAGTGCCCCGAGGAGGCAGATGAGGTGACAGTTGGTACTACTCTAGGGCATGGATCCTATACCTGTTTGCCTGCGTTCTCTTCCCTGATGCCATGGGTGACACTGTGTCTTGGATGTGGGTTCACTGTCTCAGTGACTGGGACTAGGCGGGTCACTATAGCTAGGCTCTACAGTCTTGGGTTTTCTATATCGGCAACTGTGCGAGGGGTGTCGTCAAAATTCGTCCAACACGTCACTTGGTGGATGCATGTACCTGCTCTAGCTGTGGATGTGGGTTCGTCTTCCAGTTGGCCGTGCAGAGGTTCTAGCTCATCATGAGTGGTTTCAAGGTCAGCCTCCAAGTCGATAGCCAACGTGGGTGTACCTTTGGGACCAGGTCAGGGTTCCGTACGCGAGGTTAGAGCGGGCGTACACTGAGTTCATGAATGAGCTAGACACGCTGATGGCGTCTAGTGTAAGTAAATTTTATTTACAATGCTGGTTTGAAATAGATTAGTCTACCATCTAACATCTTATTTGGACATGTTGCAGGTGGAGTGGTAGCCGTACGATGGAGAGGGGGCACTTCCTTTTCAGTTGAGCAACATTTGTGGGTTCAATGATGACTTCTATAAGATGAGGTGCCCTCTAATCTGCTTCTATGCTATCGAGTTCCACCTGCCAGATAGAGTGGCATGCCAATTTAGATTGAGATAGCTTTGGCCTATGGCCCTGTTCTCAACTGGCGTTGACTTACACAAGTAAGTGTTTTACTATTTCAAATGTCTCGTGGTGGTCCATTTCTATTAGTATGGTGACATGTACATGGATTTAAGTAACGATGACATACATGCAGGTTGGATCGTCAGAAGAACAGAAAGATTTTTGACTGAGAGAAGCACCACCAGTTCTACATTGAGCAATGGGAGGAGATGCACGACAACATGGACGAGAACAATGAGTCACACACAAACCATGAGTTCAGACGGTACCAAGCTTGGTACCAGCGTGCAACACATTACAGGCTGAGGGTACAGTGGACAGAAGATGACTACGCTAACATTGAGTCCTTCGATGATGAAGACACGACGTACGAACAATCTACTCGTGTAGGAAGGCAGGTGGAGGCAGGACCGATCATGGATAGAGTGGTAAGTCAATTGACTTATTTTTCTACGTCAAGTTGCATACCAATACATTAAGCGTTAGAGTTATCTATTTTAGTTAGTGTCATCTTCGAGCCATATCCTCCTTATAATACGTTAGATTCTTGTACAAAAGAAAACAAAACCTGTTGCTATCTGTTTAGAAGTATTATTACTGAGAAGTTTGTTGCAG